>NW_027602835.1:0-26969 GCF_053455715.1 Rhinoraja longicauda | reverse complement strand
GGATGCGCTCAGGGCGCGGGTTTATTAATGAGCCGCAGCGCTGAGGTGAGCGGATATTTCACCGCGCTCTTCACCTGCTCCCTGAACTTGGACTGGGTCGCCGCGTAAATAAATGTGTTGGTGCAGCAGCTGAGATTCCTCAGCAACATCCCGACGTTGCCAAAGATCCATTGAGAATCATTCATATCAGTCCCAATCCCTGTGATCTGATAATAGACGAATTCTCCAACCAGCGTCAGCCACAGGAGGATGAAGCTGCCGGAGATGGTGAAGAGTAAAACCACAGACCTCCTCCTGCTCTCCATCTCCGGGTCACTGCGCTTCTCCCTCTTGCTCTCACCCCTCAGCCCCTGACGGACCCGACTGGCCACTAAAATGTGCCGGACTGTCAGAGCGTTGAGCAGCAGGATCACAGCGAAAGGGAGGAACGGAGTTAAAACCGTGTCGATCCAATCAAATGCTACCCACCCGGGGTCAGTGAAATAACTCTCCACCGTGTCACAGAACCACAGGACATTGTCGATGGTTCTCCGGGGTTCCTGTGTGAAGTAGCGGGGAACGTTTTTCAGACACAGCAGAATGCCCGCTGTTGCGAGAACCGCAGCCGCAGTTTTCCCGGTGCAATATTTAGTTTTCAGCTTCTGGCAACAAATGGCGACAAAGCGATCAAAGGTGAAAGTGACGGTGAACCAGACAGAACAGTCTGTAGCTGCAGACCTCAGTACAAGGTTAACACTGCACACAGGGGTGATGGACAGGAAACTCCAATCAAAGTAATGGTATCGGATCTGATACAAAATGACCTCGGTGATCAGGGTGAGTAGATCGGCCGCTGCCATGGCCACCAGGTAGCGAGTGGTGCAGGTGGAGAGGCCGCACTTTCCCCGGGACAGGATCACAATCGCCACTAAATTCACTGCGGAAAGAGAAGGGGAGCGGACACTGGGCATTACTGAACACGGTCTCCGGGGCTGAACACCGGCTCCACTTTCAGCTGGAGATCAGGAGTGTTGGAGTCGGTGCGCGGCTGCAGGTTTAACAATGTCAGACCCGGCTCCGACTGTGCCCGACCTGCCTGCTTCAGGGGAGAGGAGATAAGGCGACGGGCGGGGTAAAGGGAGGGGAGGGAACGAGCAGCTGCCCGCTACAATAGGCGGAATGGTCCTGTCTACAGTTAACCCCGCTCACAGTCTCTGATGGGGCCGGTTTCACAGACTTAACCGTGACCGGCCGCATTTAACCAGGGCTCTGGGAACTCGGCATCTGATGGGGACGAGGAGGGTTCCAGAGGGAAGGCAGCGACAACTTAGGATCCGGCAGCAGAGCGGCTCCGTTAATGGATTCATTCCTCAGTTCGGTAACAACACACGCCGGTAGATCCGCGGCCACCGGTTCAGGAGATCGATCCAATTATTGACCAACAGGCGTTGGAATCCGACTGTGACAAACTCCACAGTGAGACGTGTCCACAGGAGCGGGTGTTCACTCTGATCAATAACTCAGACACAGTGAACTTCACAATGTAAACCCCTTCCCAGTCACACCGTCCCGGAGAGCTGCCTGTCCCGAGCACTGGGACAACTCTGGGCAAGGTCCCACTGAAGGCAAGAACAACATTCTAGTGGGTCCCGGCAGTGGGAGAAAGAGAGGGTTAGTTTCGGCTGCCTGAAAATGAGAAAAGTCACAACGTTGATTCAAAAATATGTAATTTAGAGGATTGATATACCTCACATAACCTTGCACAACGATCATCAGTTGGGAATATTGTAACACGATCAGAATCAGGTCAACACTGGTTAGCGGACGGAGTTATAAAACTTGAATTGTTCTGCTCACTTACCAGGGACTCCAACGGCAGCAATGATCACGTACAAGATTTTCTCCACGTCGAAATATTCCCAAAGCTTTTCCCCCATTTTCTCTGCCCAGCAACGTGTCCTCGTGAGCTACCGGTAATCTCTCGGAATGAAATGCTGGGGCAGAACATTCCCGGAGATTTTATACCATTTTCCGTCTCCACCGGGACAGCGAAGTTTCAACAGATTTAAAAAAATAGAGATTTGGAAATGATTCGCAAACAGATGACATCAGCCAAGTGAAATCCCTGCTGAGACAGGTCGTGATTTATTCAGGGAATTGATTGAGAAACTCCAAAGACTGGGAATTGTGGCGATACTGGGGGATGGAAATTGGGAGCGGCATTTTTCCAGCAAAGGGGATATTGGTTCAAACTCCATCTGGTCCAACTCTCCACCTCGTGTTGTTTATCTGATTTCCTTCACTCAGCAAGGCAATCCCAAATTTAAGGGACCGTCTCAATGCTTCTGGTGCCCAGTTTAAAGGTGG
Organism: Rhinoraja longicauda; assembly: GCF_053455715.1. Classification (NCBI taxonomy): domain Eukaryota; kingdom Metazoa; phylum Chordata; class Chondrichthyes; order Rajiformes; family Arhynchobatidae; genus Rhinoraja; species Rhinoraja longicauda. The sequence goes on along the minus strand of NW_027602835.1, from coordinate 24,623 downwards.
ACTAGACAGCCTTTGTCAGCGTGATGAATTAGTTCAACAGATCACATCAGACTAAAATGGCCCGTCCACTCTGTTTTAACACTCAATGTGATCGCGGCTTAACTGATTGTAACCTCAACCCCACACTCCCGGAGACCCCTAGTAAGCATTTAGTCCTTGCTTGCCTCGAATAGATCTGGCTTTGCCTTGGGACAACAACATTCTCTACCTTCATCACCTCTGAGGAGGAACGACCCAAAGACTCACGACACTCAGTGAACAGAACCATTGCCGCCTCAGAATTGTCTTAAAAGTAGAACACACGGCGAATGATGCAACATCTCTCCCTCCTCTCTTTCTCTCTCTCTCCATCTTTACTGCTATTCTCTCTCTGAACTGTTACTCTCGCCCCTACACTCTCTATTCTCCCTCTCTGTGCCGACCGCTCTCTGCCAACCTCTCTCCCCTCCCACTCTTACTGCATCTCTCCCTCCTTCTCCCTGTATCTCTCTAATGCTTCCCTCTCCCCCTTTTGCCAACCCACTCGCTCTGAACTCCCCTCTCTCCTCATTTTTCACACTCTCCCTTTGACCGTTCACTCTCCCTCCACCTCTTCATTCGTCTTCTCCCCTATCTCTCCCTTTTATCTTTGTACGACCTATTTCTCTATCCATTTCCCCACCTCTCCATCACTTACCATCACTTCTCTTTCCAAAGCCTTTCTTGGCAAGTGCAGTTAAAACAGTTAGCCACCATGGGATGTAACAGCCCCCTCCCTCACGCTCGAGAAGCCCTTCCAGGTGAGACAGATGTTCACCTGCACCTCCTCTAATCTCATCTACTGCATGTGGTGTTCCAGATATGGCCTCCTTTACATCGGCGTGGTGAAATGGAGACTCGGCGACCGTTTTTTGTCGAACACTTACCCTAGTTCTGCTAAGGCTTGCCTTATCTCCCCGTTGCAAGCCATTGTAACTCCCCCTCGCACACTGACCTTTCTGTCCTGGGCCTCCACCAGCGCCAGAGAGGTTACATTAAAACAGAAAGAACGCCGCTTCATAGTCCGCTTGGGAACCTTGCAACCTAATGGTATGAACATTAGCAAATGCCAGGTAACTAACGTGCAACTTCCCGCTTTTCCCTCGCACTATCTCTTCCTTCACGCGGACACGCACCTGTTAATCCCCTCCACCTCCATCTTCAACCGATATTCCCTCCTCTCTCTTTATAATTCCAACCTGCTCAATCCTTATCTCGCAACTTTTATCTTTTAACCTCTGGTCTCAACCACCTAACTATGAAAACGGTACTCACCCACTCATCATTCAACTCGCTTTGTCCTGCTGTTCCAGCCTTCTCCAGCTTCCCACCACAATCAGTCTGAAGAAGGGTCTCGAACCGAACTTCACCCATCCAAGTCCTTGGCAGGCTTAGCCAGTTCAGCGTGCCCTCTACAACTCTCACCAACTTCGACAGATGCACCATAGAAAGTATTTTATCAAGATGCATCACAGCTTGGTTTGGGAACAGCTCCATACAAGAACGCCAGAAATTGCAGTGAATTGTCCAGACCATCACACAAAGCAACCTCCCATATATTGACTCAATTTATAAACCACGCTTCCTCGGCAAGGCCAGCAGCATAATCAAGGACGAGTCGCACCATTACCACTCCTGCTTCTCCTCTGTCCCATCAGGTAAAATGCACAGAAGTGTGAAAATGCACACCTCCAGTTTCAGGGACAGTGTCTTCCCAGCTGTTATCACGCAACGGAATCATCCCACCACAACCAGAAAGCAGTGCTGAACTACTATCTACCTCTGTTGATCCTCGGACTATCCTCGATCAGATTTTGCAGGCTTTACCTCGCACTGGACGTTATCCCCTTATCATGTATCTATACTCTGTAAATGGCTCGACTGTAATGAAGTATTTTGTTTCCACTGACTGGGTAGCACGCAACAAAGTCTTTTCACGGTACCTCGGTACACGTGACAATAAACTGCACTGAACTGACATACTCAACTAGATTTCTCCAGAGGTGTAGCCTGACTCGCATTGGATATTGATTGTGTGTGACAGTGTGAGTGTGCGAGTCCGTGCAAGAGTGTGTTAGCACGTGTAGCCGAGTGTGAATGTGTGAGATTGTGCACATGAGTCGGTGTGTGTGCGTATGCGTTAGTGTATGCGGTTGCAGGAATTTCAATGATTCAGTGATACCTTATTATCACGGACCCAGGTAGAGTGAAATGCTTAGTTTTGCAGACAACCCGGTAACATCATGTTGAAGACCTCACCTGGGCGGTACACAAGAGTCGCCACATTTTGACGCCGACAAAGTTACAAACGTTGGCCGGATAGTTCTCTCTCCTGCCTGCCGCCGCACCGCGGGTCGCCCCTTCGTTCTCGGCGGCCTTCCTCGCTTTCCGACTGTCCACCTCGCACTCTGCGGTTCCTCGCGGCTCCCACCTCGCTCCCGAGGCGCGGTTCTCATCGCCATCCGCGGTGGGCGAGCCGGGCCGACACCGGCCGACTGAAGGGCTTGGCCCCGCTCATCGGGAACACTCCCGGCCACGCTGCGCTGCGCTGCTCGACGCGAACATCCAAGGATAAACTCAATCCCAAACTGTGCATGTGTGCATGCGGGTCTGCGTGTGAGAGAGCGGTAGAGTATGTAAGTGTGCCTATATTTGTGTGTGTATGTGCGTGTGTCTGTGCGAGTGCGTGAGTGTGCGTGTGAGTGTGTGAGCATCAGTAAGTGTGGATGGAAGTGCGATTGAATGTATCTGTGTCTCTGAGTGGGAGAGTGCATGTGGGTTTGTGAAGGACAGTGTTTGCGTCTGTGCGTGTGTGTGGCTGTTTGTGAGAATGTGAGAGAATATGTGGGATGTGAGTTTGTCAGAGTGTTTGAGCATGTAATGCTTTGATAGTGTGTGTGCGTGTGTGTCTGTGTGTGTGTGTGCGTGAGTGTGTGGGAGAGTATATGATGTTGTTGGCAGAGAATGTGTTCGTGTGTAAGTGTGTGATAAGTGCGTGTCTCTTAGTGCTAGTGCGTGTGAATATCTGTTAGTGTGAATGCATGTGTACGTGTGAGAGTATATTTGATTGTTTGTGATTGCATTTGAGAGATTGTGTGTGTCTTCGTGCGCGTGTATGTGTGTGTGCGTGTTTGACTGTGTTTGAGGGTGTGAACATGTGTGTTTGTAATGATGTAATGGCATACTGTGGGTTTTAGTGACGACGTGACACGCTGTGGGGATTTCTGATGGAGTGACGCACTGTGCAGTGGAACTGATGGAGTGACACAATGTATGGTAGTAATGGTGGATTAACACACTGTGGGTTGGTACAGATGGAGTGACACACTTTGGAGTTGTATTGATGAAGTGACACACTGCGCAGTAGTGCTGATGGAGTGACACACTGTGCAGTGTACTGATGGAGTGACACAATGTGGGGGTAGTACTGATGGAGTGACACAATGTGGGGGTAGTACTGATGGAGTAACACAATGCGCTGTGTTGTTGTTGTTGTTCGTCCTTCGGGTTGGAAGTTGACCATGACTTCACTTTCAGTTGGAGGATTGGCGACTGTGGGTCCTGAAGTGACTGGTGAGGCCAATCCGGGCCCGGAAGGCACGCCCACACGTAGGACACAAGTGGATGGGTGCTACAGTGGAAGTGGGGGTAGCCCGGGCCTTGCGCGCGTTGCGTTTCCTCTGGGACTCTGCAGTGCGTCTGTTCTCTGCTGCACGGGCTCCTGTGGTGAGCTTGCTACGCCAGGTTGGACGGTCCAGAGCAAGAGACTCCCAAGTGCTGAGGTTGATGTCCAAGTCTTTGAGGGACACTTTGAGGCAGTCCTTAAACCGTTTCTTCTGTCCTCCTACTGAGCGCTTGACCTGACACAGTTCTCCATACAGAAGTTGTTGTGGCAGTCGACTCTCGGGCGTTCTGACGACATGGCCTGCCCATCTGGCTTGGGCTTTCCGTAGGAGGGTGTGGACGCTGGGGATTCCGGCCCGTTCCAAGACCTCTGTGTCGGGAATTTTGTCCTGCCACCTGATGTGAAGGAGTCTGCGTAGGCAGCTCAAGTGAATGTGGTTGAGCTGTTTGGCATGTCTGCTATAGACAGTCCAGGTCTCACTGGCATAGAGTACCACTGCACGGTAGACCTTCAGCTTGGTGGTAAGGCTGAGTCCCCTCCGCTCCCAAACATTCCCACGGAGTCTCCCAAAGGCAGCGCTGGCCTTGGCAATCCTGTTGTTGACCTCAGCGTCAATGTTCACCACTCGCGAGAGTGTACTACCCAGATAGGTAAAGCTGTCGACTGCCTGTAGGTTCTGCCCCTTCACCATGATGTGTGGTTCCTGGTAGGGCTTTCCAGGCGCGGGCTGGTACATAACTTCAGACTTTTTTGGTGCTATTGGAGAAACCAAAGTCGTCGCAGGCCTGTGAGAAGCAGTCCATTTAAAGCTGCATTTTCTGCTCTGTGCTGGCGTTGAGGGCGCAGTCATCAGCAAACAAGAAATCTCTGATGATGGTCTCCTTCACCTTTGTAACAGCTTGCAGGCACCTGAGGTTGAACAGCCTGCTGTCAGTTCCTGAACCTGATGTGTATTCCATCCTGGCAGTCACGGAAGGCATCGGTCAGCATGGCAGAGAAGACCATGATGAAGAGTGTAGGGGCAAGAACAAAACCTTGCTTCATGCCTGTTGTCACTGGAAAGGCTTCCCATTCGTCTCCATCATCTCGCACTTTCACCATCATGCCGTCATGGAACTGCCGGACAATCGTGATGAACTTGCTGGGACGGCCAAACTTCTGCATTATCCACAAGCCATCTCTGCTGACAGTGTCGAAGGCCTTTGTCAGATCGACGAAGATCACGAACAGGTCGCTGTGCTGCTCTTGGCATTTTTCCTGGAGTTGGCGTGCAGCAAATATCATGTCGACAGTTCCACGCCCAGCACGGAAACCACACTGGCTTTCTGGAAGGAGACCCTGCTCAAGGTGTTGAATGAGACGGTTGAGCAGGATACGAGCCAAGATCTTCTCTGCTATGGACGGGAGGGCGATGCCTCAATGATTGTCGCAAGACTGGCGGTTGCCTTTCCTCTTGTGGATGTGGACTATGCTGGCATCTTTCAGCTGTTGTGGGACCTTCCCTTCATTCCACATGGACTGGATGAGTTCAGTCAGCTTCTGCATCATGACAGGGCCTCCTACTTTGAACACTTCAGCACTACACTGTAGTACTGATGGAGTGACACCAGTTGATGCAGTTCGTGTGGATTAACACACTGTGGGTTGGTACAGATGGAGTGACACACTGCAGTAGTGCTGATGAAGTGACACACTTTGCAGTAGTTCTGATGGAGTGATACACCATGCGCCTCTACTGATGTAGTAACACACTGCGGGTAATACTGATGGAGTGACACAATGAGTAGTACTGCTGTTATGACAAACTGTGGAGTAGTACTGACGAAGTGACACACAGTGGAATAATATTGATTTAGTGACAAATTGTGAGGTAGTTCTGTTGTAATGACATACTGTGGGGAAAAATTGATGGATGAAACACTGTGGGGTAGACTAATGGAGTGATACATTGTGAGGTGGTACTGAGAAACTGGCACACTGTGGCGCAGAATTGATGGACTGACACCCTGGGGTCGTACTGATATAGTTCCACACTGAAGTAGTACTGACGGAGTGACAAACTGTGTGGCAGTACTCATTTCATTGCACCTGTACTACCACGCAGTTTGTCACTCCATCACCCCACCCCTTGGGGTAAAACTGAAGGAGTGACACGCTGTTGAGCAGTACTGATGGAGTGACATACTGCGCGGTTGTACTGATGGAATGACATACTTCGGTGTAGTGCTGATTGAATGACACACTGGGGGTAGTATGGACAGAATGGCGCACAGTGGGCGAGTACTGAAGTATTGACACAATGTTCGGTGGTACTGTCTGGTTGCACATTGTGACCTCCACACTGAAGTAGGACTGACGGTGGGGCAGTACAGATGGAGGGTTACATTGTTGGGTAATACTAATTGAATGAGTCCGTGTGGTTGTACATAATGGAATAACAAGCTTAAGGCATTACTGATGGAGTGCATCACTGTGGTGTAGTACTGATGGAATAACATATTGTAGGGTAGTACTGATGGAGTGACACGCTCCAGTGTTGTACTGATGGAGTGTAACACTGTGGAGTAGTACTGGTGTAATGACGTACTTTGGAGGTGTATTGATGGAATGACACACTGTGGGGTAGCACGGATGTAATAGCACATTCTGTGGAGTGACGCAGTAATACTGATGGACTGACACGCTCTTCGGTAGTACTGTTGCGATGAAAAACTGTGGTGAAATAGTGATGGAATTACACACTATGGAGTCGCAGCGATGGGTTAGCACAGTGTGGGGTAATGCGAATGGAATGGCAGATTTGAGGTAGTCCTGATGGTGTGAAACTCTTTGGGGAGTACTGATGGAAGAACATTCTGCTGTGAGTACTGATGGAGTGACACGTTCTAGGGTTGCACTGGAGTGACATGATGTGGGGGCAGTGCTGATGGACTGTAACACCATGGAGTTGTATTGATGCAGTGAGACACTGTGTGGTTTCACCGACGGAGTGACACACTGAGCGGTAGTACTATTGTGATGACAAACTGTGGTGTAGTACGAATGCAGTGATACACTGTTTGGTAATACTGATGGAATGACACAATGTGTGGCAGCACTTATGGAGTGACCCACTGGGATAGTCCTGATTGAATGATAAACATCGGGTAGTACTAATGGAGTGAGACATGGTGGAGAAATACTAATAAAGTGAAACTGTGGGGAATTACTGATGGAGTGACACAGTGAGATAGGGCTGATGGAGTGACATACTGTGGGGAATACTGATGGAGTGACACGCTGCATGGTAGTACTGATGGAGTGATAATGGATTGTTCTGATGGAGTGACACACGTACTGATGCAATGATAACCCGAGTGATATTCCTGATGGTACGATGCTCTATGGGGGGGCACTGATGGAGTGGCACAGTGTAGACTAGTACAGATGGAGTAACAAACTATATTTTATTACTGATGCAGTGGCACACTGTGGGTAGTGCTGGTGGAGTGACACGCTTTGAGGTAGTACTGATGGAATGGCACACTATGTGGCAGTACTGACGCAATAACATATTGTGGAATAGTACTGATTGTGTGACACCCTGCGGTGTAGTACTGTTGGATAGACATATACCAGAGTAATACTGGTGGATTGAAGCACTGTGGGGTAGTACTGATGGAAGGACTCATTGCGTAGTACTCATGGAGTGACACACCGTTGGATAGTACTGATAGAGTGACACCCTGCGTGGTAGCACTAATGGAATAATACACAATGTAGTACTGATGTTGAAAAACACTGTGGGTGTGTATTGATGGAATGGTATACAGTGCGGTAGTACCAATGAAGTGACACGCTCTGGGGTTGTACTGATGGGGTGACATAGTGTGTTGTAGTAATGATCGTCTAACACACTGTAGGCTTGTATTGATGGAGTGAAGACCAGTGGGATAGTATTGATGGAGTAACACAATGTGGGCAGTACAGATGGAGCAATAACCTTTGGGGTAGTACTAGTGAAGTGACAAACTGTGGGCGGGCACTGATGGAGTAAAACATTTTGGTGTATTACTGATAGATTGACAATGTGCGGTAGTACTGATGGAGGAACAAGCGATATGGTAGTACTGATGTTGTGGCACACTCTCAGATAGTATTAATGGTGTGAAACTAAACGGGGCAGTACTGATGTAATGACACATTATAGTGTAGTTCTGATGGAGTGACACATTGAGGGGAGAACTGATCGAATGACGCACTGTGGGATAGTACTGATGGAATGACTATCCATTTGCTAGTATTGATGCAATGGCATTCTATGGGATAGTACCGAATGAATGACACGTTGTGATGCAGTAATGATGGAGTAACCGACGATGTGGTAGTACTGATGGAGTGACACGCTGTGCGATAATACTTATGGATTCGCATCCTGTGGGGTAGTAGTGAAAGACTGGTATATTTTGGGGTAGTACTGATATAGTGACACTTTCGATGGTATTATTGAAGGGGTGAAAAACTGTGGGTAGAACTGATGAAATTACATACTTAAGGTGGTACTGACAGAGTGAAACACCGTCGGGAAGAAATAATGGAATGACATACTGTGGGGTTGTACTGATGAGAGTGACACGCTCTTGGGTTCTACTGATGGAGTAACATGTAGTACTGATGGAGTGGTAGACTGTGAAGTAGTATTGATGAGTGACCTAACGTAGGGTAGTATTGATGTAATGGCACATTCTGGGGTAGTACTGATGGAGTGACATCATGTGCTGTAGTACTATTGTTATGACATAATGTGGGATAGAATAGGTAGTGACACTCTGCGGTAGTACTGATGGAGTGACGCACTGTAGGATAGTGCTGGTGTAATGGTTTCCTGTCGGATAGTACTGATGGAGTGACGCACTGTGGGGTAGTACTGGTGTAACGGTAGACTGTGGGTCAGTACTGATGGAGTGACGCACTGTGGGGTAGTATTGGTGTAACGGTATACAGTGGGATAGTACTGATGGAGTGACGCACTGTGGGGTAGTACTGGTGTAACGGTATACTGTGGGATAGTACTGATGGAGTGACGCACTGTGGGGTAGTGCTGGTGTGATGGTTTCCTGTCGGATAGTACTGATGGAGTGACGCACTGTGGGGTAGTACTGGTGTAATGGTACACTGTGGGATAGTACTGATGGAGTGACGCACTGTAGGATAGTACTGGTGTAACGGTATACTGTGGGATAGTAGTGATGGAGTGACGCACTGTGGGGTAGTACTGGTGTAACGGTATACAGTGGGATAGTACTGATGGAGTGACGCACTGTAGGGTAGTACTGGTGTAACGGTATACAGTGGGATAGTACTGATGGAGTGACATCGGCGAGACCAAGCGGAAGCTCGACGATCGTTTCGCTGAACAGCTCCACACAGTCGTACCTGATCTCCCGGTTGCTCAGCACTTTAACTCACCCCCGCTTCCCCATTCCCAATCTGAACTTTCTGTCCTGGGCATCCATTGTCAGAGTGAGGCCCAGCGCAAATTGGAGGAACAGCACCTCATACTTCGCTTGGGCAGTTAACATAACAACGATATGAACATCGACTTATCTAACTTCAATTAGCCCTTTCTTTCCCTCTCTCTCCACCCCTCCTCCTTCCCAGTTCTCCCACCACTGTCTCCAACAAAATTCTATCTCTTTCCCGCCGACCTCTCCGACATCAGTCTAAAGAAGGGTCTCGACCCGAAACGTCACCCATTCTTTCTCTCCATAGGCGCTGCCTGTCTCGTTGAGTTACACCAGCATTTTGTGCCTACCTTCGATTTAAACCAGCATCTGCATTTCGTTCCTACACGAAGTACAAGGCACGGCAGGACTTTCGGCTAATAATAGCTGTGCCGAACATGAGACGACCAACCTTACCTGCCTGCTCACAATGCAATGCCCTTCATTACCTGAAAATCTGAACTTGTCTTAAATATCAGTATTGTATCTGCCTCCAACTCCAGCGGAGTGGGTGGTAAGATTTTAGGACCCGTTATACAGGATGATGTGACAGAGTATTTATAAGTGCACGATGAAATAAGCATAAGTTGGCATGGCTTTGTGAATGGAAGGTCGTGTTTGATAAATTTGCTGGAATTATTTGAAGAAGTAAATAGCAAAACATCCAAAGGAGAGACAGTGGATGTTGTTAACTTTGATTTTCAGAAAGCCTTTGACCAGGTGTCACAAGATGGCTGCTTAGGAAGATGAGAGCCCACGGGGTCAAATGGCAAACACCAGCATGGATAACTGGCTGGCTGGATGGCAGAAGACAAAGAGTGGCAATAAAGGGGGATTTTTTTTCTCGTTGGCTAACAGTAACTAGTGGAGATCTTCAAGGATCGGTGTTTGTCCGCTACTCCACGTTATATATTATGATTTGGACGAGGGGATTGAAGGCTTTGTGGCCAAGTTTGCGGAGGTTACGAAAAGAGGTGGAAGGGCAGGTAGTTTAGAGAAAGCATGGACACCGCAGAAGGACTTGGACATGTTGGGGGAATACAGAGCTTTATTTGTCATTCGGTACAGAGGTACCGAACGAAATTACATTGCAGTCACACACAAAAAAAATGAACACAAGACACATGACCCCAACACAAACATCCATCACAGTGACTCCAAACACCCCCTCACTGTGATGGAGGCAACAAAACTTCCACTCTTCCCCACGCCCACGGACAGACAGCTCGTCCCCGACCGACCCGCACAGTCCCAGCAAGGGGATGGAAGTCCCCGCGGCCGAGCCGCACCGGGAGCTGAAAAGTCCCGCGGCTGAGCCGGGCGATTGAAGGCCCCGCGGCCGAGCCGTACCGGGTGCTGAAAAGTCCCGCGGCCGAGCCGGCGATGGAAGGCCCCGCGGCCGTACCGTGCGCTGCTAAGTCCCACGGCCGAGCCGCACCGGGCGATGTTAGGTTCCGCGGCCGAGCCGCACCAGCGCTGCCAAGTCCCGCGGCCTAGCCGCACCGGGCGATGTTAGGTCCCGCGGCCGAGCCGCACCAGCGGTGTAAAGTCCAGCGGCCGAGCCGCACCGGGCGATGGAAGGCCCCGCGGGCGATGGAAGGCCCGCGGCCGAGACGCGCCCCGCTCCGTGAGGAAGAGACCTAAAAAGGAAAGGTTTCCCCCACCACCCCCCACCCCCCACCCCACCCCCCGCACATACACAGCCAAAAAACAAAAACAAAAACCATCCCAACACCGACACACAACAAAAAAAAAGGAAAAAAGACGAACAGACTGCCAGCAAGCCGCAGCCGTTAGAAGTAGAGAAGTGGCAGATGGAATATAGTGTAGCAAAGTGCGGAGTATTTGGTAGTAGGAATAATGGCGTAGACTATTGTCTAAGTGGGAAATAATCCATAAATCGGAAGTGCAAAGGGACTTGGGAGTGCTGGTTAAGGATTCCCAAATTTTCCGTGAGAATGATCAGCCATGATCACATGGAATGGTAGTGCTGGCTCGAAGGGTCGAATGGCCTACTCCTGCACCTATTGTCTATTGTCTATTGTCTAATGGAAGCAAACTCATTGCTTGCATTTATTTCAAGAGGACTTGTATACAGAAACACGGATGTAATGTTGAGGCTATACAAGGCGACGGGAAGTCCGCATTTGGAATATTGTGAGCAATTCTGGGCACCATATCAGAGGGGAGGTGTGCTGGCTCTGGAGAGGGTCCAGAGGAGGTTTACAAGAATGATCCCAGCAATAAGTTAACCTATGGCGAGCGTTTGGCGGCTCCCGGCTTGCACTCGGAGTTTAGAAGTATGAGGGTGGACCTCATTGAAACATACAGATATGTGAATGGTTTAGATCCAGTGGATGTGGAAAGTATGTTTCCACTTGTGGGAGCGTCTCGGACAAGAGACCATTTCCTCAGAATTAATCTACGCTCTCTTTTGAAGTTGATCAGAAATGTATTTAGTCAGAAGGTGATGAATTTGTGGAATTATTTGCCACAACAGGCTGTGTAGGTCATGTCAGTGGATATTTAAAGGCGTAGACAGAAAGATTATTGATTAATACAGGTATCAGAAGTTATGGGGAGAAGGCAGGAGAATGGGGTTTGGAGGGCAAAAGATTGGCGGATAAGACGATTGGCCGAATGGTCTAATTCTACTCCTATTCCTTATCACCCAATGCCCACCTGCGGTATTACGTTCGATGCACACACTGCCCCCTTGCTTTTCCCGCACACCTCGTTTAAACTTCATCCCTTTCACCATAAAGTGGTGGCCTTCAATACTTGATATTTCCATCTTGAGAGGAATGTTCTGACTGTTTACCATATCTTTGCCTCTCATAATTTGCTATCGATCTATCAGGTTACTGCCCGAACTCCGATGAATCAGTCCAACGTCTGGTTGTTCATACGCTCCAGGCGATGATCTTGTAAACGTCTTGAACACGATTTCCGAAGCGCCCATATCCTTTGTGTACGAGAGCGAACATAACTGTACACAAAGCTGCAAAAGCGGCTGAAGTAAAGTTCTCTAAAGTTGAATATTGACATCTGACTCATATTCAATGACTCGGTCAAATATAGCAAGCATTCTACGTGGCTTATTTATTACTCTAAACGTACTACCACGATTTGCGTGTTTCGCATTGGGAACTCAAGGTCCATCATAAGCAATGCTGATGCTGCGATGCACTTATATTGTACAGACAGTGAGGGCTGTTGTGCCTCGATGTTGCAGTGTACTGCTGATGTTCATCCACGGGAGGGCGCTGTGACAGTATATTGCCACTGTACATGCACTGGAGTGCGCTGTGTGAGGATGCAGCAGTGCACTGTTAAAAAAGAACACTAGGTACAAAAGTCATAGCAGCAGAGTTAGTGCACCAAGGCCCATCGAGTCCACTCCTGCATTCTATCATGGCTCACCTATCGTCCCCACTCAACAAGATCTCCCTCTCTCACGAGGCCCACAGAGGATGGGAGAGAGAGAGAGAGAGAGAGAGAGAGAGAGAGAGAGCGCACCCCTCAAATAGCTGCCTAGATAGAGAGCTACCTATTTACTATCAATATCTCCAGCTATCTCGCTGATAGCTGATATACAGATATCCAGCTTTCTAGCTGTCTAGCATTGCATGTAGATAGCTATCTAGATAGTTCGCTATCTTGCTATCGAGATAGCTCACACGCTGTCTGGCAGTCTATCCTGCTGGCTAGCAATCCAACTCGAGATAGCTTGATTGATAGGTAAAGAGCTAACTATTTTGGTAGCAACATAGCTAGGTCACTAACTTGCCTGAGAGCTAGAGAGATAGATAACTAGATAACTAGATTGTTCGCCAGCAGCTTTGGCGGCCAGATAGCGGGTTAGCTTGATGGCGCTTTGCTAGATGGCTAGTGAGCTAGGCATCTAGCCAGCTATACCAGTAGACAGCTCACGAGCCAGATCGCAAGAAAGTTTTATAGCGATTAATGAGCTATCTAGCTAGATCGAAATAGGTCTCTCTCGTTCTCCCTTTCACCCCCCCCCCCCCCGAGAGCGAGCGAGCGAGAGACCGCACTCCACAAAGAGCTGCCTACGCAACTAGCTACTATCTTTGCTATGCAGAGATCCAGCTATCACACTATCACACCATCCATCTGTCTAGCGTTCAAGCTATCTAGCAATGCAGGTATTTGGCTATCTCGAAAGCTAACACGCTATCTGGCTGTCTTTCCCGCTGGTAATCAATCAGGAGCACATGGGCCTGAGAGGTGACCTCTACAGGCGAAATGGGTATGAGGGGAATAAATTGAGTGAATGCACAGTCTATTTAACAGGGTAGGAAAATCAAGCACGATAGGGCATGGGTTTAAGGTGAGAGGTGTTAATGTTTAATACAGATACTTAATTCTGATAGCAATTCCTGCATAGATTCATACTCATAGAATGATACAGAGTGGAAACAGGCCATTCGGCCCAACTATCCCACACCGGCCAACATGTTCCAGCTACACGACTCCCACCTGGCCGCGTTTGGCCCATATGCCTCCAAATCTGTCCCATCCATGTACTTGTCTAACTGCTTCTTACATGTTTGGACAGTCCCTGCCTCAATGACCTACTCTGGCAGCTTGTTCCATACCTCCACCATCCTTTGCGTGAAAAAGTTACCCACCAGGTTCCTACTAATCTTTTCCACATTCACCTTGAACCTATAAATGACGCAGGAAGGTGTTCTGGAGTAAAATGGATCCCATAAGCAATTATTATTCACTGTGAGGTCGTCTTTGCATCGGGGATGGAATTTCCATTCATGAGCCGTTGCCCTGTAAACGGAAGTGCATCTTCCTGATCCCTTTATTGCAGATTCCCACCCCAGAAGAGGACAGATCCCAACATGCCCAGATAATATTTAACACCAAGTGACGCCAATCTGTTCACCACCCGCTCTCTGTCTATTCCATTCAGTGGAACCTCTCTCTTCACTCCCCATCTGTTCCGTCATGAGCTTCATCCAGTCCTCCCGTACAGGCAGACGGAACATCTTCACTCTGATCCCCAGCCACGCACTACGCTACACAGGAACATTCACATGTTGCCATTGATCGGCCCCATCATTTACTTTCCAACTTTCTAATCATTGATGCCTTCTGCTCTGTCTCCTGGCCCCGAATCTAAAACTTACGTCAGCTGCATCTACGGATGCTGCATGACTCGCTGTTATGAAAGATTTGTATTGTTTGATGACAGATTTGTTTCGTCGTCCATTAACTGCTGATTATTGACGTTTGCCACAGTCTTTGTATGCAGCCCGGATTTCGATTGAGTTGATTTCCTGATAATTCGCCTTCATATTACGACGCAATGTTCCCCAACGCTTATCCAATCGGACCGATTACTGTGCCTTCGCTGTGTGAAACTGCAAATAGCTTAATAAGAGTTCCACTTCATCGACTGAGGGCAGATCTAATGGAGACCCCGGTCTCCTCAGACCACTGACGTGTTGCTCTTTTCGTTGGTGCTTCGTTCTTAAATCTTTCTGAAAGCCAGCAGGCGCACCATCAATAGATGATCGGATGACCAACGATAGCGACAAATGGAACGGCAGGCATACTTACTGGTCATGTAGGCGTACTTACTACGTCGTGCTTAAGCCCTGCCGAGGAGGATGGACTGGGGGAGAGAGAGAGATGTTGACTTTAGTTACCTGTGCATTCCTGAGGCTAGATTGGTTGAGTTCATCGCAAATGATGAACAGTACCATAGGGTTTGGTTCTTAAAGAGAGTTCATGACCGAGTATAATTCATCCGCTACCATCTTGGTGTTGACTTTGCGTGGTATGTGGACACGATGGTTGCGGTGAGTTGCCCCGGTCGATTAAATGGACGGCACATAGTGAACGGGTATTAGAGACATAGAAACATAGATCAATAGGTGCAGGAGGTAGCCATTTGGCCCTTCGAGCCAGCATCGCCATTCATTGTGATCATGGCTGATCATCCACAATCAGTAACCCGTGCCTGCATTTTCCCCATATCCCTTGATTCCGCTAGCCCCAAGAGCTCTGTCCAACTCACTTTTAAATGCATCCAGTGATTTGGCCTCCACTGTCTTCTGTGGCAGAGAATTCCACAAAGTCACAACTATCTGGGTGATTTTTTTTGCACCTCCGTTTTAAATGTCCTCCCCTTTATTCTTAGACCGTGGCCCCTGGTTCTTTCCTTTTCCAGAATCTGACACCATTGAGATAATAATTTCCGTCTTTGTTTTCGCCGCCATAGTGGATAACCCCACATTTATCTACGTCATACTGCATCTGCCATGCATCTCCCCACTCACTCAACCTGTCCAAGTCACCATGGATAAACAGTGACATTATCAGTGTGGTCAGTGATGGGTCTGGATAAGCAGTGACATTATCAGTGTGGTCAGCGATGGGTCTGGATAAGCAGTGACATTATCAGTGTGGTCAGTGATGGGTCTGGATAAGCAGTGACATTATCAGTGTGGTCATTAATGAGTCTGGATAAACAGTGACATTATCAGTGTGGTCAGTGAAGGGTTTGGATAAGCAGTGACATTATCAGTGTGGTCAGTGATGGGTCTGTATAAGCAGTGACATTATCAGTGTGGTCAGTGACGGGTCTGGATACGCAGTCACATTATCAGTGTGGTCAGTGATGGGTCTGGATAAACAGTGACATTATCAGTGTGGTCAGTGAAGCGTTTGGATAAGCAGTGACATTATCAGTGTGGTCAGTGATGGGTCTGGATAAGCAGTGACATTATCAGTGTGGTCAGTGACGGGTCTGGATACGCAGTGACATTATCAGTGTGGTCAGTGATGGGTCTGGATAAGCAGTGACATTATCAGTGTGGTCAGTGACCCTCATCTCATTAAATCTGACCCCGATGTTTTACCTTTGACATGATGTAAATAAGGAATCCTTTTATTTTATTTCAAATGTTGGACTCTAAAGGTTTAACGAAGGTTCAGTATCCATAATTAATCTCATCAGCAATGAGCGCTAACTCCATCTTGCTGCTCTATCCACGCTGGTAAACACGGCAGCTGAAGATACGTTAACTTGTTATTTTCTTCTTAATTAACACAGGTTAGAAATGCTAATTAACTCTCTCCGGCAGACATTTGAAAGAATAACACATAATGCTGAAAATTAAAATGCAGGATCAGATCTGAGAAAGGGGGAGTTGAGTAAATGTGCTGTGTACTTCGCCCAGTGGGGAATATTAGTTCCAGCCGGTGAACACGAGCTGTGGCTCTGTTCAATCTGCAGTTTATTTTGCGGTGAACCACTTCAGACCAGGTGACAGGTAGATGTGAATTCAAACCCACAGACCAGACAGCAAGGTCGGTCTGAGAGTAAATGACCAACTCATCCGTCTGGGCTTTCCACACAGCGGCACACAGAAAGCTGCCACACACGCAGACTTCATTTATGTGCTTATTTATTAAGTCATTCAAGAGAGCATATCTCCCATCATGCAGTGCAAATCTGGCACTCGTAGAAACTGAAATAAACACTTCAATGATCAGGGAATGTTATTAAAAATGACCAATGTAGATGACAGGCAAATCCCCTCATTTCAAGGCTGGAGTTCAGTGGTAACAAAATATCCAAGGGCCATTGAAAAGCAGTTTATTTGTTAGTGCTGTACCTGGCGCAAATTTCAGACAAAGGTTGCCGTGTTTCATGGGGAGAGATGGTGCATTTTAGTTCATCTGAACTATTCCCATTTACCGGCATATGAAGCGCAAAATGTACCGGTAAAGTTTCCAGTTTGGCAGCATCTTTCCTATAGCATGGTACCCAGAACAGAACATAATATCCCAAATGCAGTCTCACGAAGGTCTTATATTACTGCAACATGACCTCCCAACATCCATACTCAATACTCTGGCAGATAAAGACCAATGTGCCAAAAGCCTTTTTGACCACCAGATCTACCTGTGACTCTGCCTTCAAGGAACTGTGCACCTGCACTCCTAGATCCCTCTGCCCGACAACACTACCCAGAGCCCTACCATTCACTGTGTCGGTCCTGCCCTTGATAGATTTCTCAAAATGCAATACCTCACTTTGCAATACTATAATTTGATTGGACTATAGGAGTAAAGAGAACCTTTTGCATTTGTGTCGGTCAGTGGTGAGACTACATCTGGAATATTGTGTGCAGTTTTGGTCTCCTAATTTGAGGACGAACATCCTTGCGATTGAGGCAGGGCAGAGTAGTTTTACTAGATCAATCCCTGGGATGGCCGGACTGTCATATGAGGAAAGATAGGAAAGACTGGACTTCTATTCACTGGAATTGAGAAGTATGAGAGGGGATCTTAGAGAAACGTATAAAATAATAAAAGGTCTGGACAAGCTAGATGCAGGAAAGATGTTCCCGATGTTGGGGGAGTCCAGAACCAGGGACGACAGTCTAGGAATAAAGGGGGGGGGCATTTAAAGCTGAGGTGAGAAAAACCTCTTCACCCAGAGCGTTGTGAATTTGTGGAATTCTCTGCTACAGAAGGCAGTGGAGGCCAATACACTGGATGAATTTAAAAGGGAGTTAGATAGAGCTCTAGGGGCTAGCGGAATCAAGCAATTTGTGAAGAAGGCAGGCACGGGTAACTGAATGTGGATGATCAGCCATGATCACAATGAATGGCGCTGCTGGCTTGAAGGGCCAAATAGCCTCCCTCTGCACCTATTTTCTATGTTTCTATGTTTCTCACATTTATCTGCATTAAATTGCATCAACCATTCCTCGGTACACTTGGCTAATCGGTCAAGATCCTATTACACTTCATTACAACCATCTTCACTGGTTTCCGCAAAACAACCTACTATTGTATCATCTGCAGACTTGCTATTCTTGCTGCTGTGTTTTCTCATCCAAATCTTTCATATAGTCGACAAACAGTAACTGGCCCAGCATCGAACCCTGAGGGACGACACTAATCACTGGGGTCCAGTCCGAGAAGCAACCTTCCACCATAACCCTCTGCTTCCTTCCATGAAGCCAATGTGCTATCCATTAAGCTATCTCTCCTTGAATCTCATGCGATCTATCCTTCAAGAGCAGGCTACCACTAGGAACCTTCTCGAATACTATGCTGATGTCCAAATATACAACATCTACAGCTCTCACCTGATCGACCTTTTTGGTCACGTCTTCAAAAAGCTAACTATAAAAGGTACTTTCAGGTACATAGGTACTAAAATTACTCACTATGAAATGTCCGAACTAATGGTGCTAACACAAAAGTACTCTCGCAACCTTTAAGGGACATTTAGACAGGTGCATGGATAAGCCATTGATAGGAAAATGTGCCGATCGCAGGCAGGTGGAACTAGTGTGGAGGAGACATGTTGGCCGGTGTGGGCAGGCTGGGCCGAAGCCTCTGTAAGATTCTATGACTCTGTCTCTATAACTGGAGGGTGTATGCAAAAATAGTGCTGTAAGATATTCCACACTTGTCCATGGATCTCTGTCCTGGGATCGAAGATCAGATTCACTTAGAAATATAGAAGCATAGAAACATAGAAAATAGGTGCAGGAGGAGGCCATTAGGGCCTTCGAGCCAGCACCGCAATTCATTGTGATCATGGCTGATCATCCACTTCAAGACAAATCATGTAAATCATACTTTTTTAAAACATCAACAGTTAGCAGTTCTGTTGAATGGTTAGCCATTGATCGGTAACCTGCATACATGTCCAATCATCTACAGTGGCTCAGCACGAGGCCAATGTTGTCAATGGTTTCACTGGTGAAAATATATCTGAGCATTGTGCGACGCAACTGGGTACTGGTTGTTATGTGAGATGTCCTTGGAATGCATGATTCACAGAAAGTACATGTGTGTGATTTCAGTGAAGTAGGTAATGGGTCTGGATAAGCAGTGACATTATCAGTGTGGTCAGTGATGGGTTTGGATAAGTAGTGATATTATCAGTGTGGTCAGTGATGGGTCTGGATAAGCAGTGACATTATCAGTGTGGTCAGTGATGGGTCTGGATAAGCAGTGACATTATCAGTGTGGTCAGTGATGGGTTTGGATAAGTAGTGACATTATCAGTGTGGTCATTGATGGGTCTGGATAAGCAGTGACATTATCAGTGTGGTTAGTGATGGGTCTGGATAAGCAGTGATATTATCAGTGTGGTCAGTGATGGGTTTGGAGAAGCAGTGACATTATCACTGATCTTACGATCTAATAGAAACATAAGTGTAAGAAAATAACTGCATATGCTGGGACAAATCGAAGGTATTTATTTCAGAAAATGCTGGAGTAACGCAGCAGGTCAGGCAGCATCTCAGGATAGAATGAATGCGTGACGTTTCGGGTCGAGACCCTTCTTCAGACTGATGTCAGGGGAGCGGGACAAAGGAAGGATATAGGTGGAGACAGGAAGATAGAGGGAGAACTGGGAAGGGGTGTGGAAGAGAGGGACAGAGGAACTATCTAAAGTTGGAGAAGTCAATGTTCATACCGCTGGGCTGCAAGCTGCCCAAGCGAAATATGAGGTGCTGTTCCTCCAATTTCCGATGGGCCTCACTATGGCACTGGAGGAGGCCCATGACAGAAAGGTCAGACTGGGAGTGGGATGGGTAGTTGACGTGCTCAGCCACCTGGAGATCAGGCTGGTTAAGGCGGACTGAGCTAATAGAAACATAAAATTATAAAGGGATTGGGTAGACTAGATGCAGAAAATGTTCCCGATGTTGGAGGAGTCCAGAACCAGGGGTCACAGTTTAAGAATAAGGGTTAGACTATTTAGGACTGAGGTGAGGAAAAACATTTTCACGCAGAATTGTGAACCTGTGGAATTCTCTGCAACAGAAGGCAGTGGAGGCCAATTCACCGGATGTTTTCAAGGCATAGTTAGATAATGCTCTTCGGGTAACGGGAACAAGGTATATGGGGAGAAAGCGGGCACGGGGTACTGATTTTGGATGATCAGCCATGATTATGTTGAATGATGGTACTGGCTCGAGGGCCGAATGGCCCACTCCTGCACCTATTTTCTATTTCTCTATGTTTCTGTGTCTATGCATCAGGTTACGATGCATCCATTTCATCTTAACTCCCGTGTTTTGTATTTCATACGAAAGTGGATAACAAACCTGTGTTTTACATTATTGCATATGTTTGGCTATAAAGGGTTAACGTATGTTCAGTATCTGTAATTAATCTCATCTGGAATGATCACTAACTCCATCTTGCTGCTCTATCCACGCTGGTAAACACGGCAGGTGAAGATGCTTTCATTTGTGATTTTCACCTTAATTAACAATGGTTATAAATACTAATTGCCTCTCTCCGGCATATAATTTAAAGAATAACACATAATGCTGAAAATTAAAATGCAGCTTCAGATCTGAGCTAGGGAGAGTTGAGCAATTGAGCTGTGCCATTCACCCAGTGGGGAATATTAGTTCCAGCCGTTGAACACAAGATTCTGTTGAATCTGTAGTTTATTTTTTATTGAACTACTTCAGACCAGTTGACAGGTTGATGCTAATTCAAACCCACAGACCTGACAGCAAAGTCAGTCTGAGAGTGAATGACCAACTCACCTGTCTGGGCTGTCCACAGTGGTTTAGAAACATAGAAACATAGGCAATACTTGCAGGAGTAGGCCATTTGGCCTTTTGAGCCGGCACCGCCAATCAATATGATCACGGCTAATCATCCTAAATCAGTACCCCGTTCCTGCTTTCTCCCCATGCAGCTTTATTCCGTTAGCCCGAAGAGCTATATCTGAATCTCTCTTGAAAACCTCCTGTGAATTGGCCTCCACTGCCTTCTGTGGCAGAGTATTCCACAGATTCACAATTCATCTCAACTGGGGAGGCCGATGACAGATCAGTTTTTCCTTATCTCAGTAACAATTGAGCTACCCCTTATTCTTAAACTGTGATCCCTGTTCTGGACTCCCCCAACATCGTGAACATTTTTCCTGCATCTAACCTGTCCAATCCCTTAAGAATTGTATATGTGTAAGAAGGAACTGCAGATGCTAGTTTAAACCGAAGACAGACACAAAAAGCCGGAGTAACACAGCGCGACAGGCAGTATCTCTGGGGACAAGGAATGGGTGGAGACCCTTCCACAAAATTGTATATGTTCTACAAGATCCCCTCTCATCCTAAATTCCAGTGAATTTAAGCAAACTCTCACACACACTCAGTCTGTATTTCTGTGCCTATTTATTAATAATACCAGAGAGCATTTCTCCCTTCCTGCTGTGTATAACTGGCTCACATAGAAACTGAAAAAAACACTTCAATGATCAGAGACATATTAAAATGACCAACGTGTATGACAGGCATTTATATCATGTTGTTGCTTAAACTGCAAGTTTGATAAAATTCGACACCTAATGGCGTTTAATTCCTCGGATTTCCAGGCTGGAGTTTAGTTTGAGGAGAGTGAAGAACATGTTGCACACTTGCGAGGGAAATGAACAATGTGTCTCCGTTGTTGATGACACCACCACCCAATACAGCATCGCCACTGCTGTGCAGTCAGTGATGTGTCCGCTATGTGGCTACAACTGGGGAGACCGACGACAGAGCACATTAGAGATTACAGAACCGCTGATTCCAGTCATGGGAACAGCAGGGAAACAGGCCCTTCGGCCCGACTCGTCCGTGCAGACCGAGATGCCTATCTACGGTAATCTCATTCACCTGTATTTGTCCCAGATCCGTCCATTTCCATCCGAAACAAACGGCTGTCCAAATGCTGTTTATTTGCTGAGATGGTATCTGTCCCCACCGTCTCAAAAGAAAAGATTGCTCCATCGTTGAAGTCAGAATTCCCTTAAATCTCTCACCTTTCGATTAAACGTACGTTCTCTGGGTTTAGATTCTCCCAGCCTGGGAAATAACTGTGACCATCTACTCAATCCTGCTGTAGCTGACATAATTTTAGAAGCCTCAGTAAGGTCGTCCCTCTGCATTCATGCTCCAATGAGATCAATCCCACCTGATCAAATCTGTCCTCAAACTAACGCTGTCCATTCCAGATAACATCCTGGTGAATCTGTTCCGCACTGCCTCTGGCAATAGGACATTATTTGTATAATATGGTGACCAGAACTACACGAAAGGGCCTCGCAGATATTTGAAGTACAACTGAGGAGAGCGCTGCACTTGGAGGAGCAGTTAAGTCTTGATTATTCTTTATTTGGATGATCAGCTGTAGTGCAAATGTATTCACAATCAGACGCACATGGGAGGTGAAACCATCAGTGAGTTCAGAAGTGTCAGTACCGATGACCTGGAACCGAGGCAGAAAGGTGAATGAACTGTAGAGCAGAGCGATCTAGGACGACAGGTACATGGTGTATTGAATGTAGCGTCACGGGTTGATAGTGTGGTCAAAAAGACTTTTGTAACATTGGCCGTCTTCGGTCATAGCATTGTGTATAGATATACGGAGGCTATGCTGCCGTTGTGTAAGAGGTTGGTGAGGCCGCATTTGGAATATTGTGTTCTGTTGTGGGCACCATGATACAGGAAAGATGGTGTCAATCTGGAAAGGTGATAGAGGAGATTTACGAGGATGTTACCAGGAACAGTGGGCCTGATCTGGAGGGACAGGTTCAGCAGGCTGGTACTATATCCCTTGGTGCATATAGGCTAGTACTATATCCCTTGGTGCATATAGGCTAGTACTATATCCCTTGGTGCATATAGGCTAGTACTATATCCCTTGGTGCATATAGGCTAGTACTATATCCCTTGGTGCATATAGGCTAGTACTATATCCCTTGGTGCATATAGGCTAGTACTTTCTCCCTTGGTGCATATAGGCTAGTACTATATCCCTTGGTGCATATAGGCTAGTACTATATCCCTTGGTGCATATAGGCTAGTACTATATCCCTTGGTGCATATAGGCTAGTACTATATCCCTTGGTGCATATATTAATATTAATATTAATTATTATTACTATAGTATTATTATTGTATTTACTACCCCCGGCACGTAGCGGAACCTCCAGGGCAGGGAGGAGACTATCCGGCATTTGGAAGTGCTTCCGGGAAGTGTGTCTGATGTGTGTGGGTCTGTGTTTGAGTTTGTGTTTGAGTTTGTGTTTGGGTTTGTGTTTGGGTTTGTGTTTGGGTTTGGGTTTGTGTTTGGGTTTGGGTTTGTGTTTGGGTCTGTGTTTGGGTTTGTGTTTGGGTTTGTGTTTGAGTTTGTGTTTGGGTTTGTGTTTGGGTTTGTGTTTGGGTTTGGGTTTGTGTTTGGGTCTGTTGCAATAATCATGCAAAACCGCTCAAAGGTTAAATGCAATTGATACATCGCATTAGGATAACTTTGCAGGCTGCTGCAATGTTAAATGCACTGATCGCCTTGCATTAAAGTCACCTAGCTACCCCCAATGGATGTTATATGCTTTAAATTAATTGCAATAATTTTGCAAAACCTCTCAAATGTTAAATGCAACAAACGCATCGCATTAGGATGACTTTTCAGGCTGCTGCAATGTTAAATGCAGTGATCGCCTTGCATTAAAGAAATATTGCAACACCCTGCGATGTGAAATGCAATAATAATCCTGCAAAACCTCTCAAATGTTAAATGCGACTAATGCATCGTATTAGGATAACTTTGCAGGCTGCTGCATTGTTAAATGCAGCGCTGGCGTTGCATTAAAGCAATATTGCAACCCCCTGGGATGTTAAATGCAATAAAATTAATTGCAATAATTTTGCAAAACCTCTCAAATGTTAAATGCAACAAATGCATCGCATTAGGATGACTTTTCAGGCTGCTGCAATGTTAAATGCAGTGATCG
Organism: Rhinoraja longicauda; assembly: GCF_053455715.1. Classification (NCBI taxonomy): domain Eukaryota; kingdom Metazoa; phylum Chordata; class Chondrichthyes; order Rajiformes; family Arhynchobatidae; genus Rhinoraja; species Rhinoraja longicauda. Next base: position 688 of record NW_027602835.1, on the reverse strand, counting down.
CCTTGCATTAAAGAAATACTGCAACACCCTGCGATGTGAAATGCAATAATAATCCTGCAAAACCTCTCAAATGTTAAATGCGACTAATGCATCGTATTAGGATAACTTTGCAGGCTGCTGCATTGTTAAATGCAGCGCTGGCGTTGCATTAAAGCAATATTGCAACCCCCTGGGATGTTAAATGCAATAAAATTAATTGCAATAATTTTGCAAAACCTCTCAAATGTTAAATGCATCAAATGCATCGCATTAGGATGACTTTTCAGGCTGCTGCAATGTTAAATGCAGTGATCGCCTTGCATTAAAGAAATATTGCAACACCCTGCGATGTGAAATGCAATAATAATCCTGCAAAACCTCTCAAATGTTCAATGCGACTAATGCATCGTATTAGGATAACTTTGCAGGCTGCTGCATTGTTAAATGCAGCGCTGGCGTTGCATTAAAGCAATATTGCAACCCCCTGGGATGTTAAATGCAATAAAATTAATTGCAATAATTTTGCAAAACCTCTCAAATGTTACATGCAATTAATGCAACACATTAGAACAACTTTGCAGGCTCCTGCAATATTAAATGCAGCGCAGGCCTTGCATTAAAGCAAAATTGCAGCTGTTCTGGGGTATTAAGAGAGAGAGGGGGAGAGAGAGATGGGGGGGCAGAGAGAGAGGGGGGGGAGAGGGAGAGG
>NW_027602834.1:0-26970 GCF_053455715.1 Rhinoraja longicauda | reverse complement strand
GGGGATGGAGGTGGGAAGGAGGGGGGAGGAAGGGGTTGATGGGGGAAGTGGGACCTCCCCTTTTCCCAGTACCCCTCTTTCCCCCACCACCAAGCCCCCTCCGCAACGACCCCTGTTGTCCCCAGTCCCCATTCACAGACCCCCCCCCCCATTCTCTCTCTCCCCATACACACTCTCAGTGCTTTTTTCGAAACACTTGCCCCCGGTGGCCCACGAGCATATGGGCCCAATGCTGATCTGTGTATGTTAAGTGACTTGCAATAAAAAAATATACTTTAAAAAGAGATAAGTGCTTTTTAAGTGCTTGTTTTGAAACATTCGCGGTCACATAGTGCTTCTCACTGTAGCACCCATCTCAAGTGTGCCCGTTGGGCCCGTCCTCGTAGGGTTTCCATTGTAACTGGGAGGAGGGGAGGGAGGGAAGGGGGAGGGAGAGAGGTGTGGAGGGAGGAGGGGAGGGGGAGGGAGGGGGTAGGGGAGGGGAGGGGGGGGAAGGGGAGGGGGGGGAAGGGGGGAGGGAGAGAGGGGGAGGGGGAGGGAGAGAGGGGGAGGGGGAGGGAGGGGGGAGGGGAAGGGCGGAGGGAGGGGGACCTCCCCTTTTCCCAGTACCCCTCTTTCCCCATTGTGCCCGTCCTCGTAGGGTTTACATTGTAACCGGGAGAAGGGGAGGGAGGGAAGGGGGAGGGGGGGAGGAGGGAGGTGTGGAGGGAGGAGGGGAGGGGGAAGGGGGAAGGGAAGTGGGGGGAGGGAAGGGGGGAGGGGAGGGGAGGGTGGAAGGGGAGGGCGGAAAGGGGGGGAGGGGGGGAAAGGGGGGGAGGGGGGAGGGGGGGAGGGAGAGAGGGGGAGGGTGGAAAGAGCATCCCTCTCCCCATCAGAACTGCCCCCTCCATCGACTCCTTTAAGTCCATGCTCAAAACCTATTTCTACTCCCTAGCGTTTGAGGCTCATTGAGGAGGCGCTAATCAGATGTACAGCACTTTGGTCAACGTGGGTTGTTTTTAAATGTGCTGTACAAATAAAATGGACTTGACTTGACAGCTCTTCGCAACAATGTAGCACAGGGGCATTGTGACGTCACACGCTGAATACCGCTGGGGGGGGGGGGGGGAAGGGGGGTCAGCTCGAGTCCATCTCACAGGGGGCATTGTGACATCACAATCCGCACCGCAGCGCCCCCCTTCTGTCAAAACTTCGATAAATCAGGGGGGGGCAGCACTTTTAAACCTCTGTAACTTAAAAAATATGCGTCCGAATTAAATAAAAATATAATTTTCCAGCAGCGAACCGCATGCTGATTAAGGTGGTACAAAATCGTGGCGCTACGGTTCACCGTTTTGCCGGAATTGCCGTCTTCAGCCGACATCAGTGGGATATATATATATAGATACAAGATCTGAGTTTAGACTAGACCAAGTGGGGCCCGTTCCTCATAGGGTTTCCATTGCGACCTGGGGAAATCACGTTTTTCCTTTAAAATAAATTGTCTGTTAAAATTTTTTTTTAAAAATCTCAATGGGGTGGGGAGAGGAGGGGTGGGGTGAGGAGGGGGGGAATGGGGTGGGGGAGGGGGAAAGGGGACAGGGAGCCACTGACACCGTCCTGCCATCTTCTTTCTCCTTCACTGTGGTGCCGTGCTCCTCCAGGGGAGGGGGATCGCAATTAAAGGCGGTACAGGGAAGGGGAGAGGGTGTGACCGAGGAGCCTTGGACGCAAAGCCTCTCCTGTATTGGTGTAGCAGCCTCAACCCCCTACTCAATCCCCCCGATCCCCCCCCCTCCCTACCCCCAACTCTCCCATCTTCCCTGACCCCCACTGTTCCCTTCTCCCCCACCACCACCCCTCCTCCCCCCCCACCCCTACGCTCCCCTTCCCCCCCACCCCCTCCTACCCATCCCCACTCTTCCCTCCTACCCACCCATCCCTCCTCCCCAGTCTCTCTCTCCCTCCCACCCCACTCGCACTCTCCTCCACCCCTCCATTCCCCACCACCCCCCTTTCCCACCACTCTCCCCTCCACAACCCCTCTCACTCCCCAGCCACCCTTTCCCCCCCACTCGCTCCTCCCCCCCACCTACGTATCCCCCACATTCTCCTCCCCCAGCCCCACGCTCACTCTCGCCCACCCCCCCCACTCATCCACCCTGTGGCCCCTTGTTCTGGACTCCCCCAACATTGGGAACATGTTTCCTGCCTCTAATGTGTCCAATCCCCTAATTATCTTATATGTTTCAATAAGATCCCCCCTCATCCTTCTAAATTCCAGTGTATACAAGCCTAATTGCTCCAGCATTTCAACATACGACAGTCCCGCCATTCCGGGAATTAACCTAGTGAACCTACGCTGCACGCCCTCCATAGCAAGAATATCCTTCCTCAAATTTGGAGACTAAAACTGCACACAGTACTCCAGGTGCGGTCTCACTAGGGCCCTGTACAACTGCAGAAGGACCTCTTTGCTCCTATACTCAACTCCTCTTGTTATGAAGGCCAACATTCCATTGGCTTTCTTCACTGCCTGCTGTACCTGCATGCTTCCTTTCAGTGACTGATGCACTAGGACACCCAGATCTCGTTGAACATCCCCTCTTCCTAACTTGACACCATTCAGATAATAATCTGCCTTTCTATTCTTACTTCCAAAGTGAATGACCTCACACTTATCTACATTAAACTGTATCTGCCATGTATCCGCCCACTCACACAACCTGTCCAAGTCACCCTGCAGCCTTATTGCATCTTCCACACAATTCACACTACCCCCCAGCTTAGTATCATCTGCAAATTTGCTAATGGTACTTTTAATCCCTTCATCTAAGTCATTAATGTATATCGTAAATAGCTGGGGTCCCAGCACCGAACCTTGCGGTACCCCACTGGTCACTGCCTGCCATTCCGAAAGGGACCCATTTATCCCCACTCTTTGCTTTCGGTCTGTCAACCAATTTTCTATCCATGTCAGTACCCTACCCCCAATACCATGTGCTCTAATTTTGCCCACTAATCTCCTATGTGGGACCTTGTCGAAGGCTTTCTGAAAGTCGAGGTACACCACATCCACTGACTCTCCCCTGTCAATTTTCCTAGTTACATCCTCAAAAAATTCCAGTAGATTTGTCAAGCATGATTTCCCCCTTCGTAAATCCATGCTGACTCGGAATGATCCTGTTACTGCTATCCAAATGCTCAGCAATTTCGTCTTTTATAATTGACTCCAGCATCTTCCCCACCACTGATGTCAGACTAACTGGTCTATAATTACCCGTTTTCTCTCTCCCTCCTTTCTTAAAAAGTGGGATAACATTTGCTATCCTCCAATCCACAGGAACTGATCCTGAATCTATAGAACATTGAAAAATGATCTCCAATGCTTCCACTATTTCTAGAGCCACCTCCTTAAGTACTCTGGGATGCAGACCATCAGGCCCTGGGGATTTATCAGCCTTCAGTCCCATAAGTCTACCCAAAACCATTTCCTGCCTAATGTGGATTTCCTTCAGTTCCTCCATCACCCTAGGTTCTCCGGCCCCTAGAACATTTGGGAGATTATGTGTACCTTCCTCAGTAAAGACAGATCCAAAGTAACGGTTTAACTCGTCTGCCATTTCTTTGTTCCCCATAATAAATTCCCCTGCTTCTGTCTTCAAGGGACACACATTTGCCTTGACTATTTTTTTCCTCTTCACGTACCTAAAAAAACTTTTGCTATCCTCCTTTATATTATTGGCTAGTTTACCCTCGTACCTCATCTTTTCTCCCCGTATTGCCTTTTTAGTTAACTTTTGTTGGTCTTTAATGAGCGATATATATATATATATATATATATATATATATATATATATATATTGGTGTGTGTACGTGTGTGGATATACACACACACCCATATATACACGCACACATATATTCACTGGAGCCCTGTCAACCGGGCGTTGAGAAGATTGTCCCAACTTTGGTAATGTTTACCTTTCTTTAGTGAAGAGATACAGCACGGAAACAGGCCCTCCGGCCCACCGAGTACACGACGACCATCGATCGCCCGTTCACACATGTACAATGTCATTGCACTTTCTCATCCACTCCCGACACACGAGGGGCAATTTACAGAGTGCCGATTAACCTACAAACTTGTATCTCTGGAGTGTGGGGGAGGAAACCGGAGCAACCGGTGGAACCAGCACATTTCATGCGCAAACCCGTCTAACCACAAGTGTCTGTGTGTTTATAAAGCCAAGCGCAAGACACATGATATGTACAACCCCGTTTATTGTTAGCACAGAGATTCATTTGTGAAAATTACAAAACAAATCATGTAATCCTTGTTATTCGGTTCATTTGTCGATGTTATGTGGTGTCATCGTTCCAACAGTCCTGTAAATATATTCGCTCCCCCTAATAATCCCTTCCTCCAAAGGTTTTACTGTAACGTGTAAATAACACCTATCCATGTTCTCCACAGATGCTGCCTGACCCGCTGAGTTACTCCAGAACTCTGTGAAACGTCACCTATCCATGTTCTCCACAGATGCTGCCTGACCCGCTGAGTTACTCCAGCAGTCTGATTTCATTGGGATCGTCTCTCCGAACGGGGTGACACAGTACCAGGTGCCCAATACACACACTCTCAGCAGGGAAACAGGCCCTTCGGCCCACCTTGTCCATACCGACCACGATGCCCCATCTACACTAGTCCCACCTGTCCCCATGTGCCCCATAGCCCTCTGAACCTTTCCTACCCATGCACCTGTCTAAATGTTTTTAAATATTGTTATATTTCGCCTGCTGCCTGCCCTGTCCGACCAATTGAGTTTTGTGTTACTGCTCTCCCCGCAGTGTTGGCCTTCATAACAAGAGGAGTTGAGTATAGGAGCAAAGAGGTCCTTCTGCAGTTGTACAGGGCCCTAGTGAGACCGCACCTGGAGTACTGTGTGCAGTTTTGGACTCCAAATTTGAGGAAGGATATTCTTGCTATTGAGGGCGTGCAGCGTAGGTTTACTAGATTAATTCCCGGAATGGCGGGACTGTCATATGTTGAAAGACTGGAGCGTCTAGGCTTGTATACACTGGAATTTAGAAGGATGAGGGGGGGATCTTATCGAAACATACAAGATTATTAAGGGGTTGGGCACGTTAGAGGCAGGAAACATATTCCCAATGTTGGGGGAGTCCAGAACCAGGGGCCACAGTTTAAGAATAAGGGGTAGGCCATTTAGAACGGACACGAGGAAATCTTTTTCAGTCAGAGGGTGGTAAATCTGTGGAATTCTCTGCCTCAGAAGGCAGTGGAAGCCAGTTCTCTGAATGCATTCAAGAGAGAGCTAGATAGAGCTCTTAAGGATAGCGGAGTCAGGGGGTATGGGGAGTAGGCAGGAACGGGGTACTGATTGAGAACGATCAGCCATGATCACAGTGAATGGCGGTGCTGGCTGGAAGGGCCGAATGGCCTCCTCCTGCACCTGTTGTCTATTGGAATTTGGGGGTTAAATGGGAGCCGTTCAGCGCCGACCTGTTGTCCACCGGGTTTCTGCCCCACAGCCCCTGAGCACCGCTCCTGACGCCGGTCCCGGGACCCCACCCTTTTACACACCCGGAGCGGAACCGGAGCAGATTCTCAGCCACTCGTCGTCCAAAGTCCAAAAGAAAGGATAACATTTCTCCATGAATTTGTTCCCAGTGAAGGTGTGGAGATGGGACTTGGTGGCCGCGTCGTAAAATGAAACTGCCCCGGACTGGTAACTGAGATAAACTCCCACCCTCCCGGGGATGGGACGGGCGGGAAGAGGGGATGGAGGGGAGGTGCGTGCATGAAACTCGTCATCCAACCGCTCGATGCTCCAGACTCCAGTCTCCGGGGTCTTTGTGACCTCTCCCTCCCTCTCCACAGACTCTGCGGCGACTCCCAGACCCCAGTACCGACACCCCCCCACCTCCACCTCCCAGTAATGTCTCCCCGATGTGAACCCCTTCGATCCCAGCACACACGGCCAGTCTGTAAACCTCTTCCCGGTGTCAGGGAGACTCCTCTCTGTCCCGGTCCGTCTCACCCTCTTCCGATCCTCAGACACCTCGAGCTGCGCATGCGCTGTTTCCGCATCCAGGGTGACAGAGACTGGGGGGAGAAGCAGAGAATCAGAGAGTCCCCGGGGGGTCGGGGGGAGACTCGGGCAGCGCGGCCCCGGGACCGGGGGAGAGGCCGCTCGGCCTCGGGCACAGGCGGGCGGACAACTGGACGATGTCCCGGGGATTTCCCGCCCGCCAACATCCCACGGACAAAAACATGTTTCCCGGCGTTTCCTAATCGGGGCGGAAGTGGAGGGGAACCGGGTGAACGGTGAGGAATAAAAACAAACTGCTGGAGGAAGTCCGCGGGTCAGGCAGCACATGTGTAAGGAAATGACAGAACACGTTCAGGTCGGGACGCTGCTTCATTCTCATGCTCCCCTCTGCTCCCCCGGTACAAAGAGGACAATACTCGTAACATACATATATGTGCGTGTGAGTGTGTGTGTGTGTGTGCGTGAGTGTGCGTTTGTACATATCCACACACACACAGTCACACATACACAAACATATACACACACACGCACAATCATAAACACATTCACACACCTACATACACAGACACAAACATATACACACGCACACTCATTCACACACACACGTACATAGACACACAAACACACACACACACAAACACGCACATATAGACACACACACACACATATACAAACATATACACACACGCACACTCATAAACACATTCACACAGCAGTGTAAGAAAATAACTGCAGATGCTGGTACAAATCGAAGGTATTTATTCACAAAATGCTGGAGTAACTCAGCAGGTCAGGCAGCATCTCGGGAGAGAAGGAATGGATGACGTTTCGGGTCGAGACCCTCCTTCAGTCTGACCTGCTGAGTTACTCCAGCATTTTGTGAAATAAACACATTCACACACACACATACACAGACACACAAACAAATACACACGCACACTTATTCACAGACACACACACACATACATAGACACACACACAAACACACATACAGACACACATACATACACTCACACACGTATGCACACATACACACACACACTTATGCACACACACACAGATGCATAGACACACATATGCACAGACACGCACACATACACACTCACACTGATGGATATTCACTTTCCAAGCCAAAGGCTTGTTCACTCCTTAGGTCCAAATGCTTTTTGCTAAACTCAGATTTTTAGCACAGTAACTGCCCGGGGTTCAAGATGTTTGTTGTTCAGTGAGTTAGGAATCTAATCATAGAAACAGAAAATTTCATTCAGCCCATCGAGCCAGCACCGCCATTCAATATGATCATGGCGGCACGGTAGCGCAGCGGTAGAGTTGCTGCTTTACAGCGAATGCAGCACCGGAGACTCAGGTTCGATCCTGACTACGGGTGCTGCACTGTAAGGAGTTTGTACGTTCTCCCCGTGACCTGCGTGGGTTTTCTCCGAGATCTTCGGTTTCCTCCCACACTCCAAAGACGTACAGGTATGTAGGTTAATTGGCTGGGTAAATGTAAAAATTGTCCTTAGTGGGTATAGGATAGTGTTAATGTGCGGGGATCGCTGGGCGGCACGGACTTGGAGGGCCGAAAAGGCCTGTTTCCGGCTGTATATATATGATATGATGATATGATGATGGCTGATCATCCAGATTCTGTATCCCGTTCCTGCTTTCTCCCCATGTCCCTTGATTCCGTTAGCCCTCAGAGCTCTATCTAACTCTCTCTTGAAAACATCCAGTGAATTGGCCTCCACTGCCTTCTGTGGCAGAGAATTCCACAGATTCACAACTCTCTGGGTGAAAATGTTTTTGTTTATCTCAGTTCCAAATGGCCGACCCCCTTATTCTTATAATGTAACCCCTGGTTCTGGACTCCCCAACATGCGGAACATTTTTTCTGCATCTAGCCTGTCCAATCCCTTAAGAATTGTATATGTTTCTATAAGATCCCCATCTTATCCTTTTAAATTCCAGTGAATACAAGCCTAGTCGACCCATTCTTCCGACCCAGCGCGGGGCTTTGTTCACCCAGAGGCCCAGAAGCGGTTGGAGGCGGTTGGAGCAGCGTCCGGGCGGTAGGTTTAAAAACCCAGCGCGGGGCTTTGTTCACCCAGAGGCCCAGAAGCGGTTGGAGGCGGTTGGAGCAGCGTCCGGGCGGTAGGTTTAAAAACCCAGCGCGGGGCTTTGTTCACCCAGAGGCCCAGAAGCGGTTGGAGGCGGTTGGAGATAAAAACGTTCCCTCACACTTCAAAAGAAGTGTTCTGGAGGAAGCCGCTGATTGGTGGAAGCGGACTAGAGGAAGCAGCTTTTTGTTCGTACTTTTAGTTAAGGGTTCAGTGAGTTAAGGGTTCAGTGAGTTAAGTGTTCAGTGAGTTCAGGGTTCAGTGAGTTCAGGGTTCAGTGAGTTAAGGGTTCAGTGCTTTTTAGTAAAGATACAGTTTAAAGGATTAAGAGGGATTTGATTTAATTTGGGGGTAAGACATGTCAGATGAGATCGGCCCCGTGGAGTGCTCATCCTGCAACATGTGGGAGATCAGGGATATTGTCGGTGTCCCTGATGACTACGTGTGCAGGAAGTGTGTCCAGCTGCAGCTCCTGGCAAACCGCATTGAACGGTTGGAGCTGCGGTCGGACTCATTCTGGAGCATCCACGATGCTGAGAAGGTTGTGGATAGCACGTATAGTGAGTTGGCCACACCACAGGTAAAAGATAAGCGAACAGAAAGGAAACGGGTGGCCACTAGGCAGCGTAGCAGTAGGCAGGTAGTGCAGGAGTCCCCTGCGGTCATCTCCCTCCTAAACAGATATGCCATTTTGGATACTGTTGGGGGAGATGGCTCATCAGGGGAAGGCAGCAGCAGCCAAGTTCATGGCACCGTGGGTGGCTCTGCGGCAAAAGAGGGGAGGAAAAAGAGTGGAAGGGCTATAGTGATAGGGGATTCAATTGTAAGGGGAATAGATAGGCGTTTCTGCGGCCGCAAACGAGACTCCAGGATGGTATGTTGCCTCCCTGGTGCAAGGGTCAGGGATATCTCTGAGCGGCTGCAGGACATTCTGAAGGGGGAGGGTGAGCAGCCAGTTGTCGTGTTGCACGTTGGCACCAACGATTTAGGTAAAAAACGGGATGAGGTCCTACAAGGTGAATTTAGAGAGCTAGGAGATAAACTAAAAAGTAGGACCTCAAAGGTAATAATCTCTGGATTACTACCAGTGCCGCGTGCTAGTCAGAGTAGGAATAGGAGGATATTTCAGATGAATACGTGGCTTGAAAAATGGCGCAAGGGGGAGGGATTCAAATTTTTAGGACATTGGAACCAGTTCTGGGAGAGGTGGGACCAGTACAAACAGGACGGTCTGCACCTGAGCTGGAATGGAACCAATGTCCTAGGGGGAGTGTTTACTAGTGCTGCCGGGGAGGATTTAAACTAATGTGGCAGGGGGATGGGAGCTGGAGCAGAGAGACAGAGGGGTGTAAAATGAGGGTAGAAGCAACAGGTAGCAAGGTGAAAAGTAAAAGTGGTAGGCAGACAAATCCAGGGCAAAAATCAAAAAGGGCCACTTTTCAACATAATTGTATAAGGGGTAAGAGAGTTGTAAAAACAAGCCTGAAGGCTTTGTGTCTCAATGCAAGGAGTATACGTAATAAGGTGGATGAATTAAATGTGGAGATAGTTATTAATGATTATGATATAGTTGGGATTACGGAGACATGGCTCCAGGGTGACCAAGGCTGGGAGCTCAACATCCAGGGATATTCTATATTCAGGCGGGATAGACAGAAAGGAAAAGGAGGTGGGGTAGCGTTACTGGTTAGAGAGGAGATTAAAGCAGTGGAAAGGAAGGACATTAGCTTGGAGGAAGTGGAATCGATATGGGTAGAGCTACGAAACACTAAGGGGCAGAAAACGCTAGTGGGAGTTGTGTACAGGCCACCTAACAGCAGTAGTGAGGTTGGAGATGGCATCAAGCAGCAAATTAGAAATGCATGCACTAAAGGTGCAGCAGTTATAATGGGTGACTTCAATCTACATATAGATTGGGTGAACCAAACTGGCAGGGGTGCTGACGAAGAGGATTTCTTGGAATGTTTGAGAGATGGTTTTCTAAACCAACATGTCGAGGAACCAACGAGAGAACAGGCCATTCTAGATTGGGTATTGAGTAATGAGGAAGGGTTAGTTAGCAGTCTTGTTGTGCGAGGCCCCTTGGGCAAGAGTGATCATAATATGGTAGAGTTCTTCATTAGGATAGAGAGTGACAAAGTCGATACAGAAACAAGTGTTCTGAACTTAAAGAAAGGTAACTTTGAGGGTATGAGGCGTGAATTGTCCAAGATCGACTGGCGATTGATGCTGAAAGGGTTGACGGTGGACATGCAATGGAAGGCATTTAAAGGTCGCATGGATGAACTACAACAAGTGTTCATCCCAGTTCGGCAAAAGAACAAACCAGGAAAGGTAGTGCATCCGTGGCTAACAAGGGAAATCAAGGATAGTATTAAAACAAAAGATGTAGCATACAGATTAGCCAGAAAAAGTAGCATACCAGAGGACTGGGAGAAATTCAGAGTCAGCAGAGGAGGACAAAGGGCTTAATTAGGAAAGGGAAAATAGATTATGAGGGAAAACTGGCAAGGAACATAGAAACAGACTGCAAAAGCTTTTATAGATATGTCAAGAGAAAAAGATTAGTTAAGGCAAATGTAGGTCCCTTGCAGTCGGAAACAGGTGAATTGATCATAGGGAACAAGGAGATGGCAGACCAATTGAACAAATACTTTGGTTCTGTCTTCACTAAGGAAGACATAAACCGTCTGCCGGAAATAGCGGGGGACCGGTGGTCTAATGAGATGGAGGAACTGAGGGAAATCCAGGTTAGTCGGGAAGTGGTGTTAGGTAAATTAAATGGATTAAAGGCAGATAAATCCCCAGGGCCAGATAGGCGGCATCCCAGAGTGCTTAAGGAAGTAGCCTCAGAAATAGTGGATGCATTAGTGATAATTTTTCAAAACTCTTTAGATTCTGGAGTAGTTCCTGAGGACTGGAGGGTAGCTAATGTAATCCCACTTTTTAAAAAGGGAGGGAGAGAGAAAACGGGGAATTATAGACCAGTTAGCCTAACATCGGTAGTGGGGAAAATGCTAGAGTCAGTTATTAAAGATGTGATAGCATCACATTTGGAAAGTGGTGAAATCATCGGACAAAGTCAGCATGGATTTACCAAAGGCAAATCATGTCTGACGAATCTTATAGAATTTTTCGAGGATGTAACTAGTAGAGTGGATAAGGGAGAACCAGTCGATGTGTTATATCTGGACTTTCAGAAGACCTTCGACAAGGTCCCACATAGGAGATTGGTGTACAAATTTAAAGCACACGGTATTGAGGGTTCAGTTTTGAGGTGGATAGAAAATTGGTTGGCGGACAGGAAGCAAAGAGTAGGAATAAACGGGTCCTTTTCGGAATGGCAGGCAGTGACTAGTGGGGTACCGCAAGGCTCAGTGCTGGGACCCCAGTTATTTACAGTGTATATTAATGATTTGGACGAGGGAATTGAATGCAACATCTCTAAGTTTGCGGATGACACGAAGTTGGGTGGCAGTGTTAGCTGTGAGGAGGATGCTAGGAGGCTGCAGAGTGACTTGGATAGATTAGGCGAGTGGGCAAATGCATGGCAGATGCAATATAATGTGGATAAATGTGAGGTTATCCACTTTGGCGGCAAGAACAGGAAAGCAGAGTATTACCTGAATGGTGACCGATTGGGAGAAGGGGAGATGCAACGTGACCTGGGTGTCATGGTGCACCAGTCATTGAAAGCAAGCATGCAGGTGCAGCAGGCAGTGAAGAAAGCGAATTGTATGTTGGCATTCATAGCAAGAGGATTTGAGTTTAGGAGCAGGGAGGTTCTGCTGCAGTTGTACAGGGCCTTGGTGAGACCGCACCTGGAGTATTGTGTGCAGTTTTGGTCTCCTAACCTGAGGAAAGACGTTCTTGCCTTAGAGGGAGTACAGAGAAGGTTCACCAGATTAATCCCTGGGATGGCGGGACTTGCATATGAGGAAAGGCTGGATAGACTGGGCTTGTACTCGCTGGAATTTGGAAGACTGAGGGGGGATCTCAGCACACGGTATTGAGGGTTCAGTGTTGAGGTGGATAGAAAATTGGTTGGCGGACAGGAAGCAAAGAGTAGGAATAAAAGGGTCCTTTTCGGAATGGCAGGCAGTGACTAGTGGGGTACCGCAAGGCTCAGTGCTGGGACCCCAGTTATTTACAGTGTATATTAATGATTTGGACGAGGGAATTGAATGCAATATCTCTAAGTTTGCGGATGACACGAAGCTGGGTGGCAGTGTTAGCTGCGAGGAGGATGCTAGGAGGCTGCAGAGTGACTTGGATAGATTAGGCGAGTGGGCAAATGCATGGCAGATGCAATATAATGTGGATAAATGTGAGGTTATCCACTTTGGCGGCAAGAACAGGAAAGCAGAGTATTACCTGAATGGTGACCGATTGGGAGAAGGGGAGATGCAACGTGACCTGGGTGTCATGGTGCACCAGTCATTGAAAGCAAGCATGCAGGTGCAGCAGGCAGTGAAGAAAGCGATTGGTATGTTGGCATTCATAGCAAGAGGATTTGAGTTTAGGAGCAGGGAGGTTCTGCTGCAGTTGTACAGGGCCTTGGTGAGACCGCACCTGGAGTATTGTGTGCAGTTTTGGTCTCCTAACCTGAGGAAAGACGTTCTTGCCTTAGAGGGAGTACAGAGAAGGTTCACCAGATTGATCCCTGGGATGGCGGGACTTACATATGAGGAAAGACTAGATAGACTGGGCTTGTACTCGCTGGAATTTAGGAGACTGAGGGGGGTCTTATAGAAACATATAAAATTCTTAAGGGGTTGGAGAGGCTAGATGCGGGAAGATTGTTCCCGATGTTGGGGGAGTCCAGAACTAGGGGTCACAGCTTAAGGATAAGAGGGAAGTCTTTTAGGACCGAGATGAGAAAACATTTCTTCACACAGAGAGTGGTGAGTCTGTGGAATTCTCTGCCACAGAAGGTAGTTGAGGCCAGTTCATTGGCTATATTTAAGAGGGAGTTAGATGTGGCCCTTTTTGCTAGAGGGATCAGGGGGTATGGAGAGAAGGCAGGTACAGGCTACTGAGCTGAATGATCAGCCATGATCATATTGAATGGCGGTGCAGGCTCGAAGGGCCGAATGGCCTACTCCTGCACCTATTTTCTATGTTTCTATGATCTTATAGAAACATATAAAATTCTTAAGGGGTTGGAGAGGCTAGATGCGGGAAGATTGTTCCCGATTTTGGGGGAGTCCAGAACCAGGGGTCACAGCTTAAGAATAAGGGGGAAGTCTTTTAGGACCGAGATGAGAAAACATTTCTTCACACAGAGAATGGTGATTCTGTGGAATTCTCTGCCACAGAAGGTAGTTGAGGCCAGTTCATTGGCTATATTTAAGAGGGAGTTAGATGTGGCCCTTTTTGCTAAAGGGATCAGGGGGTATGGAGAGAAGGCAGGTACAGGCTACTGAGCTGGATGATCAGCCATGATCATATTGAATGGCGGTGCAGGCTCGAAGGGCCGAATGGCCTACTCCTGCACCTATTTTCTATGTTTCTATGTTTCTATCATATGTCAGTCCCGCCATCCCGGAAATAACCTGGTGAACCTACGCTGCACTCCCTCAATAGCAAGAATGTCCTTCCTCAAATTAGGAATCCTTCCTCATGCCAATACCCAGTCTATGACGGCCTGCCCTCCAGTTGGTTCCTCTACATATTGGCTTAGAAAACCATCCCGTATACATTCTATGAAATCCTCCTCCTCTGTGTTGTTACCAATTTAGTTGGCCCAAAATATATGTAGATTAAAGTCACCCATGACAACTGATGAACTGCTTGTTCCTCGGCTGCTCATTGGTACGTTATCCTCAATTGTTAGAATTATACTTGTGTTTTGGAAATCCTATGTAAACTATGACCTCTGTTAACATTACTCCTCAGAATTAAACGTGCTTCATTTAAAACTATAACTGTGTTTATTCTGCGTCGTTAGCTGGAAGTGACCGCGCCTTGTTTGGGAGGGACGACCCACGGCTGTGAATAGTGATTATTGACACCTAACCCCTTCAGCAGTGGGCAGAGCAGTGAAATAAGTCAGTCTTTGAGATAAAGGTTGATGCAGTGTAACCCCCTTATAGCGAGAGCACATGTAGGTGCTTAGAGCAGATAAGACTGAAAGACGACTTTAGTTTATGGTCTCAGACTGGTAATCTCAATATCATCACCGCACACGCACATACACATACACACGCACACACACTACACACACACACACACACTACACACTCACACACACACGCACAGAGACACACACGACACACACACACACTACACACACACACACACACACACACTACACACTCACACACACACACACACACACACACACACAAACACACACACAAACACACACGTACACACACACTCACTCATACACACACGCACAGTCCTACACGCACGCACTCACACATTACACATTCACACACTCACACGCGCGCGCACGCGCACACACACACACACACACAGTTACACACACACACAGACATGCACAGCCACACAGACACAGACAAGCACTCACATACTACAACACACACACACTCACTCACTCACACACACCCACACTCACTCACGTACACACACACAGTCCCACACACACGCACTCACACACTACACACTCTCACACACACACACACACAGGCACACAGTCACACACACACACACACAGACACTCTCACGCGCACTCACACACACACAGTCACACACACACAGACACTCTCACGCGCACTCACACACACACACACACACACACAGGCACACAGTCACACACACACACACACACAGACACTCTCACGCGCACTCACACACACACAGTCACACACACACAGACACACACACACAGACACTCTCACGCGCACTCACACACACACAGTCACACACACACACTCACACTCTACACTCACACACACACAGTCACACACAGACACGCACACCACACTCACGTAAACCAAGATCTTACCTTGGTGGCCACGTATCCTCTTCCACTCTGAAAACAGAAACAACAAACAAGACTGAAGAAAACTCGCTGGAATCTAATCTACTATTAATTTCATAGCAAAGAGCTTTAAATGTGTAGAGATGCTTCCCGTGGACCCACTGCGGTTTCACTACAAGCTGACCATGGTGATCATTTTGCTTCACATTGTTACCTACAGTCACTCTCCACCATATCTATCTCTGCGGTTTAGTAGGATATCGTGCCCACATTTCCTCACCAGTCCATCCCACAGTTAAAGCTCAGATATGTGGACACTGAGACCCGCTGATGGCAAATGCTGTTTTTGCCAGAGTTCAGCTGACCGGATTTTAAGGGATTCCCCAGGTTACACCAGCTGATGGAAACAAATTGACAGGTTTGGTCCGGAAATTCTGAGCCCCCCTCGGTCATGGCTGACCATGGGTGAGAGATGTGTGGTCGGATGCAAGCCTGGGCGATGTCACATGAAGGACAGGCTTTTGCCCATGCAGCACGTCCCCCCTCTCCACGTTGCTGATCGATCCAAAGGAACAGCAGGGCCATTACAGTTTGGCACCAGTGCCGTGGCAGGAGCTGCTAGCATGACGTTGTAGACAACGACAAACTGCCTTCGGGACTCTGGATTTTCTTGAGGTTTACTCCTGGAGCCTTTTCCGTGACTGAATACAACCACAAGGCAGTGGAGGTTTTAGACCAGGGTCTTCCCTCTGCTACATGGACTGCTTTCCCAGGCTGACCAGCCTCATCCGCCCGAGACGCGAGGGGGCAGGAGGGGGAGGGGGAGGGGGAAGGGGAGGGGGAGGGGGATGGGGAGGAGGGGTAGCGGGATGAGATAGAGAAGGGGGGAGAGAGAGAGAGAGAAATAGGCAAAAACATGGCAAACATGTACAGCACACCGATGCACACGCGCGCAGACATGTGCAACCTCATGCACTTGTGTGCATACAGTTCTATCGTCATCCCAGGATCAGGATGGAGAATAATCCGGTCACCTAACTTGTTTAGCTGAAAAACCTGTGAGATGCCCAGACTACAATGCAGCAGTGTGTGTGTGTGTGAGTGCGTTTGTGTGTGTGTGTGAGTGTGTGCGTGTGTATGTGTTTGTGTGTGTGTTTGTGTGAGTGTATTTGTGAGTGTGTGTGAGCGTGTGTGTGTGCGAGTATGATTGTGTGTGTGAATGTGTGTGTGTGAATGTGTGTGTGTGAATGTGTGTGTGAATGTGTCTGCGTGTGAATGCGTGTGCGTGTGAATGCGTGTGTGTGCGTGAGTGTGTGTGCGCGTGTGTGTGTGCGTGTGTTTGGTGGGGAGGGGTGAGGAACATACCTGACTGAACAAGGTGTGTCCATTGTCCTAAAAAGAAACAGGAAAGGTAAGGCATGAATAAAGTCCTTCAGAACACGCATCAGTGAACAAAGGCCCAGGTTTGCTTTAAGGACACATTCATAGCAAGGGGATTCGAGTATAGGAGCAGGGAGGTTCTGCTGCAGTTGTACAGGGCCTTGGTGAGACCACACCTGGAGTATTGTGTACAGTTTTGGTCTCCTAATCTGAGGAAAGACATTCTTGCCATAGAGGGAGTACAGAGAAGGTTCACCAGATTGATTCCTGGGATGGCAGGACTTTCATATGAAGAAAGACTGGATAGACTAGGCTTATTCTCGCTGGAATTTAGAAGACTGAGGGGGGATCTTATAGAAACATATAAAATTCTTAAGGGGTTGGAGAGGCTAGATGCAGGAAGATTGTTCCCGATGTTGGGGGAGTCCAGAACCAGGGGTCACAGTTTAAGGATAAGGGGGAAGTCTTTTAGGACCGAGATGAGAAAACATTTCTTCACACAGAGCGTGGTGAGTCTGTGGAATTCTCTGCCACATAAGGTAGTTGAGGCCAGTTCATTGGCTATATTTAAGAGGGAGTTAGATGCGGCCCTTGTGGCTAAAGGGATCAGGGGGTATGGAGAGAAGGCAGGTACAGGATACTGAGTTGGATGATCAGCCATGATCATATTGAATGGCGATGCGTACAGGCTCAAAGGGCCGAATGGCCTACTCCTGCGCCTATTTTCTATGTTTCTAAACATAGCACAAAAAGTAAGGAAATTTGTGTTTGGTAGATTATTTCTTTGTTGTAACAATGCTTCGTGGCAATAAATCTTATACCGTTGGAAAGCCTGTTTATTTCCCTTTTAAATGGTGCCACATTTGTAAGGAACATGCATTTGTGGGATGAGCAGCAGAGCTGAGTATATGGGTTGCGCCCATGAAAAATTTGCCAAATCTTCTCTGCCAATGCCAAACAGCTTATTCTGCTGTTTCTATTGACTCTTGTTTTGAGCTTCTGGTACCCCCAGGTGCTGACAATCAGGTGCCTGATTGGCACCTGATTGGCAGCATCTGTGAGCATGGGCCCTGCTACAGTGGTCAGTAGGTGTCTGCTCCAAGAATCGGCATGTCACGTTTGACTGATCTGGATAGGGCCCGTGCGATAGGGCAATTTCAAGCTGGTGTTCCGCAAAACCAAGTTGCGGCATTATTTGGAGTGAGCCCTAGTACCATCTCCAAAGTGAAGGCCAAGTTCCATATAACGGGGGATGTCAGAGACAGGCCGCGAAGTGGGCGTCCCAAGAAGACAACACCCGAAGAAGACCGTTTCCTCACCCTGTCAGCACTTAGGAACCGTAGGCTGTCTTCTACAGATTTGCAGTCAAGGTTTGCAGGACGATATGGCCGACGGCTCTCTGCCCAGACAATTCGGAACAGACTGCACGCAGCCGATCTCTGGTCTCATAGGGCTGCCAGGAGGCCTGCCATGACTGCCATTCACCGTCAGGCCCGTTTGCGCTGGTGTCGGCAACACGTGCACTGGAACCTGAACATGTGGAGGAACGTTATGTTCAGCGATGAGTCCAGATTCTGCCCACGGCAGTTGGATCATAGGGTCAAAGTGTGGAGAAGACGTGGAGAACGCTATGCTGATTGCTGCATCGATAGAGTAACATCTTTTGGTGGAGGCAGTGTGATGGTGTGGGGCGGCATCTCCCTCACTGGAAAAATGAGGCTTGTCATCATTGGAGGCAATCTAAATGCAGAGAGATATCGAGATGAGATTCTGCAACCAGTGGCAATCCCATATCTCCATAGTCTGGGACCGAACTCTATCCTCCAAGATGACAATGCTCGCTCCCACAGAGCAGGGTTTCTCAGAGACTACCTCCAGAATTTGGGAATGGAGAGGATGGAATGGCCTGCCAGCAGTCCTGACCTCAACCCCATTGAACACTTGTGGGATCAGCTTGGGCGTGCTGTTCGTGCCAGAGTGACCAACACAACCACATTGGCTGACTTGCGACAAATGCTGGTTGAAGAATGGGATGCCATCCCACAACTTACAAAATGGCGGCACTGCCCTAGCAGCTGCCGCTCACCTGCGGTCCATTTGTCTTTGTGTTTTTGTTGGGTTTTTTTGGTCTTAATTGTAGTTGTGATGTGGTGTTTTTGTGTTTGTGTACTGTGTGTGTATGTGGGGGGGAGGGGGAAACTGTAAATATGTGTCCCTTCAGAACGGAGACCCGACCTTTGTTTTCTGGGCCGTGTCTCCGTTCCAGCTGCGGCCTACCATCGGCCCAACTCCTGGAGCTGGCGGCCTCCAGGGCTCTGGTTCGCAGAGCCCGCGGATCGGACTTACCACCACCGGAGCCGGCCGTCTTCGGAGGCTGCGGGAGCGGCTGCGACTGCGACTTGCCTTAGGCTCGGGCCGCGTGGATGCCGACATCGGGAGCTCCGGCAGCGGCAGCGGGTTCGCCCGCCCCGGATCACGGGGCTTGGGTCGCGGACATTTCACCGTCCGGCGCGGCCTAAGATGGCCGCGGGATATTTCTCTGCTGGGCGGGGGCTTCAATGTCGGGAGCCACGACCGCCCCGACGTGCAGCAACAGCGGCAGCAGCAGCGTGTTCGCCCGCCCCGGATCGGACTTATCATCGGCGGAGCCGGCCGTCTTCGGAGGCTGCGGGAGCGGCTGCGACGCGACGCGCCTTGGGCTTGGCCCGCTGTGGACCGTCCGGCGCGGCCTGCAACCACAACAACCTGACTGCGGGCAAGGACAGCAGGAGAAGGGAAAGACATTGTGGCCTTCCATCACAGTGAGGAGAGAGAGGACTGGAGGAGACTCACTGTGATGGATGTTTCTTTGATGGATGTTTCTTTTTTTTGTGTGTTTTTGGGGTTGGGTGGTTTGAGTGCCTGTTTGATGCTTTTGTTGTTGGACTGTGTTTTTGGGGGTTTTGGGGTGTGTGATTTGAATGCCTATTTAATGCTTCTATTGTTGGACTGTGTTTTGGGGGGTTTTTGGGGTTGGGTAATTTGGGTGCCTGTTTAGTGGTTTTATTGTTGGACTGTAGGTGATTGAATTAACATTTTGTTCAAGATGGCCGCGCCGTTGTTTTTGGCTGCCTGCCACTGTATGTTTCTTTTTTTTCCTAGTCAGATGTGCAGCACTTTGGTCAACGTGGGTTGTTTTTAAATGTGCTATACAAATAAATTGACTTGACTTGACTTGACTAACAGTGTGTGACCAGGCTGGTGACCAGCATGAGGAGGAGGTGCCAGGCTGTTGTGGCTGTATATGGTTCTTCCACACGCTACTGAGGCTCCTGTTTATTAAATGAATAAATTGTTAAATTGCCAATATGTCTTGTTTCTTGTTTCAAACAACACCGAACAAGAGTCAATGGCAGAATAAGCTGTTTGGCATTGGCAGAGAAGATTTGGCAGATTTTTCATGGGCGCAACCCACATACTCAGCTCTGCTGCTCATCCCACAAATGCATGTTCCTTACAAATGTGGCACCATTTAAAAGGGAAATAAACAGGCTTTCCAACGGTATAAGATTTATTGCCAAGAAGCATTGTTACAACAAAGAAATAATCTACCAAACACAAATTTCCTTACTTTTTGTGCTATGTTTATGTTATGGATTCGAGCAACAGATTAAAGGCACTAGCCTGGGTTTAACCTCCCACTGCGTGAATCCCTGCCTGTGTTGCCCTGCTGTGTCACGGTGTAGGTACACGCCACGCCATGACCTTACTCCACCAGGTGGGTGTCTCTGGTCCCCAATACACCTACTAACACAGCTATGGCCGAGTAGGGAAGTCACTGGGGAGGAGGATGTAAGTATGCTTGTCCCACGGCTGTACTCTGGTATTATTCCCATTGCTCTACCTGTTGGACGTATATGGCTTGATCTCATTCATGTATAATATGATGATTTAATGGGATAAAACACAGCCAAAATATTCTCACCGTGTCGGAGTACAAGGAGCAATAATAAACCAACGATAGACACAGAAAGCTGGAGTAACTCAGCGGGACAGACAGCATCTCTGGAGAGAAGAAAGTTTCGTGTCGAGACCCTTCTTCCTAATAATAAACCAACGATAGACACAGAAAGCTGGAGTAACTGGAGACCCTTCTTCCTAATAATAAACCAACGGCAGGATTAGGTTTAGGGATTTCGGTGTATTATTGTCACGTGTGATGAGGTACAGTGAACAGCTTTGTTTCGCATGCCATCCAATCAGATCAGATAATACGATGCATAAATACTTTCAAGTCCAACTCAAGTCCAATAGGTAGAGCAATGGGGGATATACAGAGTGGAGAATGTAGTTCCCAGCATTGTTCAAGTCCAATAGGTAGAGCAAAGGGGGAGATACAGAGTGCAGAATGTTGTTCTCAGCATTGTAGCGCATCAGTTCCACAGACAATGTCCAATGTCCGCAATGGGGTCGAGGTGAATCGGACAGTGCCCCAGCTTATGGAAGGGCCGTTCAGAAGGCTGATAACAGGGCGCAAGAAGCTGTACCTGAGTCTGGTGGTGCGCGCTTTCTAGCTTCTGTACCTTCTGTCAGACGGGTGCAGGAAAAAGAATGAACGACTGGGGGTGGGACAGGGACCAGTCTTTGATTATGTTGGCTGCTTTTCCGAGGCAGCGTGATGTGCAGATGGAGCCAATTGTGGGGAGTTTAATCTGTGTGATGGACTGGGCTACATCTACAATGGTGGAGAGTGTGGTGTGTGTGATGGACTGGGCTACATCTACAATGATGGAGAGTGTGGTGTGTGTGATGGACTGGGCTACATCTACAATGATGGAGAGTGTGGTGTGTGTGATGGACTGGGCTACATCTACAATGTTGGGGAGTGTGGTGTGTGTGATGGACTGGGCTACATCTACAATGGTGGGGAGTGGGGTGTGTGATGGACTGGGCTACATCTACAATGGTGGGGAGTGGGGTGTATGTGAATTACTGGGCTACATCTACAATGGTGGGGTGTGTGATGGACTGGGCTACATCTACAATGGTGGGGAGTGTGGTGTGTGTGAATTACTGGGCTACATCTACATCTCTCAGCAATTTCTTGTGATCTCGGCTGGACATGCTGAATTTCCTCAGTCTCCTAAGCAAGTAGACATTGAGTGGCATCTTGGTTGTTGCTTCACTCTCCCTGGTCCACAACAGATCAGTGGGAATATTAACACCGAGATACATGAGGCTCACAACCACTTGCACTTCGCACCATTAATGCTGATTGGGGCCTGTACTCCATCGGCATTACTGAAATTAACGCACAAACACGCACGTCTTCGGGATGTGGAAGGAAACCGGAGGACACCGGTCACAGGGAGAACATGCAAACTCCACACAGACAGCACCCGGGGTCAGGATCGAACCCATGTCTCTGGCGCTGTGAGATATCAATTCTACCAGCAGCGCCACTGTGTCGCCATTCCTTCTCTTTTGTGAATATTTCTATACTAAATTCTTACCAAGTTCTACGATGGATTTGCGCCGTTCCAGCTCTGGAAGGAGAAACCAGTGTTACATTGGAACAGTGAGCATCGGAGACAATGAACATCAGAGTCAGGGGGCAATCCAAACAAGGCTGGAAATAAGTGCAGCACAATGAGGGAAGTTCCACGTGCGCACACAGATGTCACATCTGCCCGTTTACCCCATTCCCCCACCTCCCGGGCCACTGATACGCTCTCCAGGGCCAGGGGCAACAATTACCACTGGATGGTCAGAGCCCGCGGAGAGTGCTCTGGTTTCCCACTGAACTTACACTGGGAATCAGGGAGTTCCTGACCCGCATCTCACGCTGTTGTTTAACGTACCTTTAATGCGTCTGTTTTGTTTCACGTTCCAATAAAACACAGCACCGTTGGCGGCAATGAGAAGACAAATGGTGAGGACTAGCGGCAGGACCCAGTCAGGAACGCCAGGGAACATTTCATCTGCAGAGTGAAGACAGTGAATCAGACAGTGACAGTGTCTCACACACACACACACGCACACAGACACACGCACACAGACACGCACGCACACACACGCACGCACACACACATACACACACACACACACACCTACACACGCACGCACACGCACACACACACATACACACACACACCTGCACACACACACCTGCACACACACACACACACCTGCACACACACCTGCACACACACGCACGCACACAGATACACGCACACAGATACACACACACACACACAGATACACACACATACACACACACATACACACACACACACACATATACACACATGCACATATACATACAAATACACATACATATACCTTTACATTTACATATATACACATACACATATATACATATATATACACCAGTTTATGTATGAGCATATATAGTGTATATATCTGTAACAATATATATCCTCACTTGGGCTACAAATTTAAATTTTGATGTAATTCCCAAGGATGAATTTTGGGACGGGTGGGAGGAGCCAGCCACTTGGTCTAGATGATGCCCCAACATGGTCCATGCCGGCCAACGCCACAGATTGTTGGTCCTCCCTTCCATGGGGTGGCAGCAGCGGTTTGCAATGTGGTGCATCCCGACATGCACACGTGGAACCTCGCTCTCCCAGCGGGCAGAGCAGCGACTGGATGGAGGTTTACAGTGACGGGCAATTAGATACTCATGGGTTACCCTTGTAGACTTGGACAGAGAGCCTTCAATTCGGGCTAGTCATGAAAAGACAACGTTGGAGGTGACGCTTCTGTTTATACCGCGTCCCCACCTCTATTCAGATCAAAGCTTCATCTACATTCACAGTCTTGTGATTCACTCAGACACCGGTGTCAGGGTGATTCAAGTGAACCCAACCCAATGGAACAGATCCCTCTTCCCCCCGCACTGGGACCACTGCCTGACGACTTGGAGCCCATTTCCCCCACAATGATTGTGGACCCATATGGCAACTGCATGACCCCATTCGCCCGGTGCCAATTTCCACATGTCTCGGATAGTCATCCAGACACCTTTCCCTTCACGGTTCGGATTTGTAATCGGACCATGACGGCTCCATCAGCAGAACCTTCATCCCAGTCCTAGCGGTGTCAATGGTTCCCATGTGGTCAATGTGACAGGACCGTGCGTGACAATGTTCTGGCAGTCCTCATGGTTTGTCCATTTAAGACCTTTCAGGAGAGCGTCATGGATTTAAAAGAGTTTGTGTTGATGTCCAACTTGTTTGGACAAGTTGTGGACTCAGTTGGCCTTTCATGCAGATGAATGAATGAATACGTTTATTGGCCAAGTATGTGCACATACAAGGAATGTGCCTTGGTGCTCCCCTCACAAATGCCAACACAAACAATAGACATTAGACAATAGACAATATGTGCTGGAGGAGGCCATTCGGCCCTTCGAGCCAGCACCGCCATTCAATTTGATCATGGCTGAACATTCTCAATCAATACCCCGTTCCTGCCTTCTCCCCATACCCCCTGCCTCCGCTATCCTTAAGAGCTCTATCTAGCTCTTTCTTGAATGCATTCAGAGAATTGGCCTCCACTGCCTTCTGAGGCAGAGAATTCCACAGATTTACAACTCTCTGACTGAAAAAGTTTTTCCTCATCTCATTTTTAAATGGCCTAACCCTTATTCTTAAATGGTGGTCCCTTGTTCTGGACTCCCCCAACATTGGGAACATGTTTCCTGCCTCTAACGTGTCCAAACCCTTAATAATCTTATACATTTCGATAAGATCTCCTCTCATCCTTCTGAATTCCAGTGTATACAAGCCTAGTCTATCCAGTCTTTCAACATACGACAGTCCCGCCATTCCGGGAATTAACCTAGTAAACCTACGCTGCACGCCCTCAATAGCAAGAATATCCTTCCTCAAATTTGGAGACCAAAACTGCACACAGTACTCCAGGTGCGGTCTCACTAGGACCCTGTACATCTGCAGAAGTACCTATTTGCTCCTGTACTCAACTCCTCTTGTTATGAAGGCCAACATTCAATTGGCTTTCTTCACTGCCTAACATACAGTTAACAATTAAGAATAAATTATGATGCAGATTTAAAAGGCAGTAAAGCAGCAGGATCGGCGCATACAGTAAACATTCTTTAAAAATCAGTGATAATTTCCCCACAGAAGTGAGATGTAGCTGAACCGTTAGTGAGAAACATGTGAATACCCCAGTTAACATTCTGGGCAGTCGTGGTTTCAATGGGATGTAAATCTCTTCATACTTCAATGATCAAACAGAAACGTTTACAAACCTGATATCTTAACAATTGCCTCATGTTGTATGTTTAACCATCTGTATCGAACAACACACTTGAACTTGTTCGTTGACTGCCTCGTTACTGTCACCTGGCTCTCCACATTTATAAGACCTTCCGTGTCTTCATGGTATCTTGTTTCAGCTCGTGGTAAAACCTGTCCATCCTCGCCGATCCACAGCATCTCTGGTCCAGGATACCATCCACCGGATTTACACACGAGCTGGATTCCATCTCCCTGGTATCCCAGCAACTGAATCCGGGGCTTACTGCCCAAAACTGCATCAGTGACAGATGCAGAAATAACAATTGTCAGGAAGAATAGCAACTTCGACCAGACAGCATTTTGTTCAAGGTCCCAAACCCTCTTGCAACAATACTTTTACAATTTACAATTATTTCTAGTTCCCATGCAAAGTCTTTGAGCTGAAACATCAACTCTGCTTCTCTCTCCCCAGTCGCTGCCTGACCTGCTGAGTGTTTTCAGCATTTCCGTAAATAAATGCAGGTGGGTTTTATTTACATGGTAAATGATTGGGCCCTGGAGAGTGTGGTGGAAAGGAGATCCTGACTACGGGTGCTGTCTGTTCGGAGTTTGCACGTTCTCCCCGTGACCTGCGTGAGTTTTCTCCGAGTTCTTCGGTTTCCTCCCACACTCCAATGACGTACAGGTTTGTAGATTAATTGGCTTGGTGTATGTGTAAATTGTCGATAGTGTGTGTAGGACAGTGTTAATGTGCCAGCATCGCTAGTCGGTGTGGTGGGCCGAAGGGCCTGTTTCCGCGCTGTATCTCTAAACTAAACATTCATTTATAGGTAATAATATCAATGCATTTACTTACTCACCTTGAACTCGCAGTTGAGCTGGAGATGCTTCATTCTCAGTTCTGTCTGTAACTGAACATGTTTATTCCCCTTCATCAAGCCTCCTTACGTTCATTATTCTGAGGGAAATGTTCCCTTTGGCCAGTTCATCTTTAAACAGTTGGGCCCTTGCTCTGTAATCCTGGTGTTGAGCGAGGGCGTCACTTTGTCCATGTCTGTACACGAGGACTGGCGAGGCGAGTCCTGACTTCCTCCACTGCACCTCCATGTCGCTGGTCAATATATCTGGCACAAGCTGGCACTCCAACACCACATCTCCACCTACAGTGGCTGCAAAATCACCATCGCCCGGTACAATTACGGCAAATTCACCTGGGGATCAATGCAAATAATTGAAAACATAATTATTTAAGGAATCAATCATGTAAAAATAGAAAACAAAATGAACATCAGGAAAGTTGCATCGTTCTGTGCGCACAAAGACCAACAGCAGTTATTTCATGAGGGCTTGAATACAAAAACAGGGATGTAATGCTGAGGCTATAGAGGGCGCTGGTCAGGTCGCATTTGGGGAATTGTGAGCAATTTTGGGCACCATAACAGAGAAAGAGTGTGCTGGCTCTGGAAAGAGTCCAGAAGTGATATCTCAGAATGATCCCAGGAAAGAGTGGGTTAAACATAGAAAATAGGAGCAGGAGTAGGCCATTCGGCCCTTCGAGCCTGCACTGCCATTCAATATGATCATTGCTGATCATCCAGCTCAGTAACCTGTACCCGCCTTCTCTCCATATCCCCTGATCCCTTTAGCCACAAGGGCCACATCTAACTCCCTCTTAAATATAGCCAATGAACTGGCCTCAACTACCTTCTGTGGCAGAGAATTCCACAGACTCACCACTCTCTGTGTGAAAAAATGTTTTCTCATCTCGGTCCTAAAAGACATCCCCCTTATCCTTAAGCTGTGACCCCTGGTTCTGGTTAACATATGATGAGCGTTTGACGGCTCTAGTTTAGAAGGAAGGAGGGGGGGGAGGCTCAGTGAATGGCGGAGTAGACGATGGGCGCAATGACCATAATCTGCTCCTATCACGTATGATCTTGTGACCTTATGATCCAGAGATGAACCCAGGATATGAACATTTTCACGAGCTGTTCACGATTTATGTTTTATATAACGTTGGGGTCTCAACACCAATCCCCGTGGTACACCATGCCTTCCGTCTTGCCACCCAGAGAGAAAAAACCCCACTGGCACCCATTCTCTGATTCTCCTGCTATCTTGATTATCCATGAAAATGTGGTTGCCTCCTGCTCCTGCAGTCCCCATCGTCGCCCACAGAGGGAGCAAGAACCTCACATCTGATCGTA
>NW_027602833.1:0-26973 GCF_053455715.1 Rhinoraja longicauda | reverse complement strand
GGTACTGGCTTGAAGGGCCGAACGGCCTGCTCCTGCACTAATTGTCTTGTCTCATTGTTGCCGATGGATCAGGCAGGTGTCCACCATTCTATCCTGTACATTGGCAATAGTATCCATGAGCAGTGGAAACCAGCTGCTCCTCGACTGTGGGGCAAGTGGCGCGGTTTGATCGGTCCCGGCAGTGGGTTGTCCCACAGACCGGGTGAGTGAGTGAGGGCGGTCGCGGTTCTCTGCAGTTCTGCCGCCGGCCTCTGGGGGTCAGCCCGCACCCACTGGGACAAATCAGCAGCACCAACAGCGCAGTTCACCCAGCAACTGATGACGCACATGGGAATCAGCCTGTGATTGGACAATACTGGGAGGAAAGTGGAAAACATGACATGGAGTCCATGGTTTCTGTGGATCGACACCAGGAACTGCAGATGATTGGATCTGGGGCAAAATCAAAGCTCTGGAGGATCGCTGGCAGCGGATCAGGCAGCTTCAGGGGAGGGAATGGTCGTTGACGTTTCTTGTCAGGACCCTTCAGACTGAAACATTACCTGTCGATTCCCTCCCCACCTGCTGTCTGACCCACTGAGTTGCTCCAGCACTTTGTGGTTTCTGTTGGTTCCTGGTTTCACTTCTGGGGACTTTCCAGCCCAGATCCAGTTCCCATTGTGTGAAACCAGAGTGACTGGTTGGACAGGGACAAGCTGCAGCTCAGGGGAATTAGGAGATGGGAGACAAGTTCACCCCATTTATAGAGAGATTAAAACACCAGAAGACAGCTTGTCCTTACAAAAGGATCTGGATGCTCTCTGTGAGTGGGGGAAAACCTGGCAGATGTCATTCAATGCAACCAAATGTCATACCATGCATGCATGTCTCACAACACACTAAAATACTTTTGTTGGAATACAACATGGGTAGCCATACATTACTTGCTGTCGACCAACACCCATGTCTAGGAGTCGAATTAAGCAAAGAATTAAGTTGGGCGACGGATATTGGTCAAGTGTCTAACAAAGCAAATAGAACGCTCGGCCTTCTTAAAATAAATTTCCACGCATGTAGTTCATCCGTCAAAGAGAACGGCTACAAGTCCCTGGTCAGGCCCAAATTGGAGTATTGTGGAGCTGTATGGGACCTTTCAACAACAACAACAAGATCACCCTGGAGAAAGTACAACGCCAAGCAGCTCACTTTGTATGTAATCACTACAAGCGTAAATCAAGCGTGAATAATATGCTGACTTCTCTCGGATGGGATACCGTAGAGCTCCGCACAATCAAGCAAAATCACTTATTGCAATTTACAAAGAGAGTCAGAAAATCACGCTATCAAATCTCCCATCATCCCAGAGCACCAACTGCCATGAAACGAGACAAAATACCGGTCCCAACATCATCAACTCGCTGAATTTCAATAAACTTTGCTACCAATATTCCCTTTACCCAAGGACGATAAGGGAATGGAATATGTTACCACCCAACACACTCGATGTTCAGTCATTTAAAAAGGGGATTGAGCAACTGGATCTCCTCAACTTGGTCAAAGAGGCCCACTTCAAAATGTAATCACGACTACTCACTCCGACCTGCGCGAGATAACCACTTATGAGGTGTTTGCGCAGTAACCAACCAGAACCAGAAACTTTTACTGGGTCACATGGATGGAATCAACTCCACAGCATCCCCTGATATCTATTAATGCTAGAACCACCTTGATTCCTGACCCCCATTAACCTTTAACTCTTATTTAACCGTTCAAACTGGCGATCCACCAGCTCCATCAGACGTAGCTAGTGTTGCCAACTTTCTCACTCCCAAATAAGAGACCAAAGGTGACGTCAATGCTCCACGCCCCACGTGACCTCACCCAGCCAGCGGCCTCGTGCTCCTGCTCCAACAATGGCGGCCGCCCGGGTCAGGAGGTGGGTTGCTTAGGTGGCGCCCGGGCCTACACTGTCTGGGCCTACAGCGGCCCCCGGGCCTAATATGGGACAAGGGCGGTCCTGTACGGGACAAACTAATTTAGCCCAATGTACGGGATGTCCCGGCTAATACGGGACAGTTGGCAACCGTAGACGTAGCTCCCTGGTGCCACGCAGATCATGGGCAGCACTCCTTGCTGTTTGGGACCCCACCCTTCACATTACTGGATACACTGGTGCCATAAAGCAGAGGTGCTTTGGGAAGTGGTGGGGATTATCCCAGTGATGGAGTGAGAGGTGACCTGTCATGTGGGGATGGGCACTGGGGCTCTCACATACCACTGCATCCATGCTGGATATGGGTGGCAGCTGAGCAATGAAGGGGGGATGTCAGTGGAGATGGGGCTGACAGAAGCTCCATCTGACGGTGAACTCACTCGCTTCTGCCAGCTTCACGTACCGCTTCCCACACTGTGTCCACCCACCCAGAGCAACATTCCAGCATCAAGCTCCCCTCCACATCTGCTGGACCCGTGCCCTGCTGAGACCCCGGGTGTGGAGAAAGGGAGTGTTTGAACAGTAGTTGCCGTGTCCTGGGTGATATCAGGCTTCCGGAGAGTTGTTGCTGCTGCTCCTGATGTGCCATGGGCTCCCCCTATACCCCCACCCTCTATGTGGATCAGTACCCCAGACCCCTGGAGCCAGCTGGAACTCCTGCCCACCCAACCCATCCCTTTCCATCAGGAAAAACATTTCAGCCTTACCCTCTCAGTATCTCCCTTCAAACACCCAGCATCCCCTCTCGGGAAACACCCATCTGCATTTCAGCCTGTGCCTCCCAGTACCTCCTCTCATCATCCCTTCCTCACCCCATCCCCCCGTATCCCACCTCAGGGAATACCCACCCCTATCTCAGCCAGTCTCATCCCTCATCCAGTGTCTCCTCAGTAAACACCCACCCCCATCTCATTCCTCCCCCCCTTGGGAAACATCCTCATCCCATCCCATTCCTCCCCCCCCCCCCCCGTTGGGAAACATCCTTACTCCATCTCAGTCCTCTCCTCGCCTCCCCCCCCCCTTGGCTTTCACTGAGTTCTCCTTCAGGGAACAAATCCCCTCCACCTGTCTGACCCCATCCCCATGGTACTTCGCTCAGGAAAGCCCCTCCAGACTAACCCCTCCCCTCACTTTGCCTGCCATCTCCATTCCTCCTTTGATGACACCATTCCCTCCACAACTTCGGTTCAACCACTCGCCTTCTCACAGGAATCCCCCCACACACAAGGAACAACACCGGCCCTTCACATCAGAGAGGCATCGAGTTATACAGCCTGGAATCAGGCCCTTCGGCCTTCAAGTAGGTTTAGGGCTCTTATTGTGCAGGAAAGAACTGCAAATGCTGATTTAAATCTAAGATAGACATAAAATGCTGGAGTAACTCAGCGGGACAGGCAGCATCTCTGGAGAGAAGGAATGGGTGACATTTCGGGTCGAGACCCTTCCTCAGACTGATCCATGTCCACTCTATGATCTTTCACGATCTGATAGGTTTCAGTGAGATCCCCACTCATCTGTATAAACTCCAGCCAGTACAGGTCACGAGCCTTCAAACGCTCCTCATACATTAACCCAATCATCCCCAGGATAATTCTCATAAACCACCTCTGGACCCTTTCCAAACCCATCCTCAGATATGGGCCCAAAGCTACTCACCAGATTCACTGGATGTTTTCAAGAGAGAGTTAGCACTGAGGGCTCAAGGAATCAAGGGATATGGGGGGAAAGCAGGAATGGGGTACTGATTTTAGATGATCGGCCATGATCATATTGAATGGTAGTGCTGGCTCGAGGAGCCGAATAACCGACTCCTGCACCTATTTTTCAATGTTTCTCCAAAGCAATCAATTCCCTGATTCAATTTGATCATTGCTGATCATCTAAAATCAGTGTCCCATTCCTGCTTTTTCCCCATATTGACAGTGTGGTAGTTAAGGGGATACAACTGCCATTACAGAACAGCAGGCGGAGCAGTATGGACAGCCTTAGCCACATATTTGGAGGAAACAGGTCCAACCAAAGAAACGGGCGCTTCGCTCCCCAAGTCCATCGATCACCTGTTCACACTGGTTCTATGTTGTCCCACTTTCGCATCCACACCCTAAACTCTAAAACCGCACGTCTTTGGGGAATGGGAAGAACCCGGATCACCGGAGGAAACCCACGCTATCACAGGGAGAACATGCAAACTCCATACAGACAGCACCCGAAGTCAGGATCGAACCCGTCTCTGCTGCTGTGAGGCAGCAGCTCTACCAATAGCGTCAGTGTATCACTAAGAACCACTCGTGGCTGTTGGTCTGAGGTTCTCTGGCAATGATGGGAACGAGGAGACTGAAGACAATTTCACCAAAGAAATGGATCAGGAACATCGAATGATGACATGATCACAGGTCATTGTCCCTGGTCCACAGATACTGCCCGCCTGAGCAATCCACAGATACTGCAGTGTTTCTTGTTTATTTCCCCTTGGGCTGTCTCAGCACACTGAGAGTGAGTGGATGCGGGGACGGGCTCACGGCACAGACAGGGTTACAGTGATTGTTTACCTGTGGATTGTAAGGGGGGTGGGGCTGAGCTGCCAGCGTCCCGGGACTGAGACCAAACCCGCGGTGACAACAGACGCGGACCAAACAACCGGTGTAAACATCGCCCGATGCCAACACACGGTGTCCCATCACAACCCAGCCTTGGGCAGCGTCACCAGTCTCCGGGTGAACATGTTGGTCTGCTCGTCTCTTTTCCCTGCACTGCTCGTGGCTGGGCTCCTTCTGGTAGCCCAGTGGCGAGTGTCTGCCCCCAGTGGCAAGTGTCTGCCCCAGTGGAGAGTGTCTGCCCCCAGTGGAGAGTGTCTGCCCCCAGTGGAGAGTGTCTGCCCTCAGTGGAGAGTGTCTGCCCCCAGTGGCGAGTGTCTGCCCCAGTGGAGAGTGTCTGCCCCCAGTGGCAAGTGTCTGCCCCCAGTGGTGAGTGTCTGCCCCCAGTGGTGAGTGTCTGCCCTCAGTGGTGAGTGTCTGCCCCCAGTGGAAAGTGTCTGCCCCCAGTGGAGAGTGTCTGCCCCCAGTGGAGAGTGTTTGCCCCCAGTGGCTTGGCTGCCCCCAGTGGCGAGTGTCTGCCCCAGTGGTGAATGTCTACCCCCAGTGGTGAGTGTCTGCCCCCAGTGGTGAGTGTCTTCCCCCAGTGGTGAGTTTTTGCCCCCAGTGGAGAATGTCTGCCCCCAGTGGTGAGTGTCTGCCCCCAGTGGCGAATGTCTGCCCCCAGTGGAAAGTGTCTGCCCCAGTGGTAAGTGTCTGCCCCAGTGGAGTGTCTGCCCCCAGTGGCGAATGTCTGCCCCCAGTGGTGAGTGGCTGCCCCAATGGAGAGTGTCTGCCCCCAGTGGCGAGTGTCTGCCCCAGTGGAGAGGGTCTACCCCAAGTGGCGAGTGGCTGCCCCCAGTGGTGAGTGTCTTCCCCCAGTGGTGAGTGTCTGCCCCAGTGGACAGTGTCTGCCCCCAGTGGCGAGTGTCTGCCCCAGTGGAGAGAGTCCGCCCCCAGTGGTCTGCCCCAGTGGAGAGTCTGCCCCAGTGGCGAGTGGCTGCCCCCAGTGGCTTGGCTGCCCCCATTGCTGAGTGTCTGCCCCCAGTGGTGAGTGTCTGCCCCAGTGGCGAGTGTCTGCCCCCAGTGGCTTGGCTGCCCCCAGTGGCGAGTGTCTGCCCCAGTGGTGAGTGTCTGCCTCAGTGGCGAGTGTCTGCCCCCAGTGGCTTGGCTGCCCCCAGTGGAGAGTTTCTGCCCAGTGGATGGTGTCTGCCCCCAGTGGTGTCTGCCCCCAGTGGAGAGTGTCTGCCCCAGAGGTGAGTGTCTGCCCAGTGGAGTGTGTCTGCCCCCAGTGGAAAGTGTCTGCCCCTAGTGGCGAGTGTCTGCCCCCAGTGGTGAGTGTCTGCCGCAGTGGTGAGTGTCTGCCCCCAGTGGTGAGTGTCTGCCCCCAGTGGTCTGCCCCAGTGCGGAGTGTCTGCCCCCAGTGGAGAGTGCCTGCCTCAGTGGCGAGTGTCTGCCCCCAGTGGAGAGTGTCTGCCCCCAGTGGTCTGCCCCAGTGGAGATTGTCTGCCCCAGTGGCGAGTGTCTGCCCCCAGTGGTGAGTGTCTGCCCCAGTGGAGAGTGTCTGCCCCAGTGGCTTGGCTGCCCCCAGTGGCGAGTGTCTGCCCCCAGTGGTGAGTGTCTGCCCCCAGTAGCATGTGATTGCTTTCAGACAACAGTGCAATACGTGGAGTAGGGGTTGAGCTCTGACGCCATGTGAGGATGGCATAGGGGGGCATAAGAAGAGGGCGTGCAGCGTAGGTTCACTAGATTAATTCCCGGAATGGCGGGACTGTCGTATGTTGAAAGGCTGGAGCAATTAGGCTTGTATACACTGGAATTTAGAAGGATGAGGGGGGAACTTATTGAAACATATAAGATAATTAGGGGATTGGACACATTAGAGGCAGGAAACATGTTCCCAATGTTGGGGGAGTCCAGAACAAGGGGCCACAGTTTAAGAATAAGGGGTAGCCATTTAGAACGGAGATGAGGAAGAACCTTTTCAGTCAGAGAGTGGTGAAGGTGTGGAATTCTCTGCCTCAGAAGGCAGTGGAGGCCAGTTCGTTGGATGCTTTCAAGAGAGAGCTGGATAGAGCTCTTAAGGATAGCGGAGTGAGGGGGTATGGGGAGAAGGCAGGAACGGGGTACTGATTGAGAGTGATCAGCCATGATCGCATTGAATGGCGGTGCTGGCTCGAAGGGCTGAATGGCCTACTCCTGCACCTATTGTCTATTGTCTATTGTCTATTGTCTAAGACGTTGCTGCACCGACCTCAAGCACAGTGTGCAGATTCCCTGCGTGTCCCCAGGTCCCTTCACCCCTCTTGCACCATTGGTGGGCTGCAGGTGGGGCTGTTGGTACCTGCCCGGAAGCCCCTCAGCCCAGCACCACACTGCACCCACACCGATCCCCCATGGTGGCGTCTGACCCACCGTGGACCTGCTGAAGCGGAGACAGGCCACTGAAACCCAACCCCAACGATGCGTGGGGAGGGGGGGATTGCTGAAGGAGGGTCAACATTCATGGGAGCTGAAGGAGGGGGGAGGGACCACCCTCCCTGGGGAAGGGATTGAAGGACCACCTACTGGGGAGGGGGGGTAGGGAAGATGCTCCTCCAGGAGCTGAGGGAGGGAGCTTCTCCCATCGTTCCGCCCGAGCAACGTACCACACTCAACGTTGATGTTACAGTCAAAGAGCCTTGTTGGGTCAAAGGACTGTAAGCTGTGTGGCTCATGGAGCTAGCAAACAGGCCCTTCAGTCCATCCAGTCAGGTGACAGATGCCCCACACCCCCACCCAGGCAGTTTGGGGATCAAAAGAAATGAGTCCCAGAGTTATGCTGCATTGGTTCTCAGGCACCGCATCATCACGCTTATCCCGATGGTCATACTCATGTGTGGCTACATCAGCTTCTGCAGAGAAACAAAGCACATAGACGATGTGTACAGTATTGCGAAGGATGGGCCTGGCACTGATGCCGTGCAGTGTGTCTGTCAGCTGGACAATGGAGCACCACTGTCCTTTGTGGAAATGTTCTTACAGCCCAACACCTTTGACCACGTGCATTGGGCAGTGGTCAACACAGGGCGGTCACGATGGAGCAGCGGCAGAGTTGCTGCCTTACAGCAAATGCAGCGCCAGAGACCCAGGTTCGAACCCAACTACGGGTGTTGTCTGTATGAAGTTTGTACGTTCTCCCCATGTCCTGTGTGGGTTTTCTCCAAGTGCTTTGGTCCCCTCCCAAACTCCAAAGATGCACAGGTTTGCAGGTTAATTGGCTTGGTAAATGCCTGTTTCTAAACAAGATCCTGTGGGGTGGTTCGCTGAGGACCAGGACTCACTAACAAGCATCTGGACCTGTCAGGGTGGTGGTGAGATGGACCCTTCCAGTTAGTTCGTACCGTCGGAGTATCATTCCCATGCACACTGCCCTGGGGTCAGCTTCAGCCCAACATCCTCATGCCGACCGAGATGCCCTATCTACAATAGGCCCATCTGCTAGGCCCATCTGCCCGCATTTGGCACATATCCTTTTAAACATTTCCCTGTCTTAAATGCTGTTCTCAGCTAGCTATGTCCTCGGGCAGCCCATTCCATATCCCCTCCACTCTCTATGGAAAACTCTCTCAGGTTCCTATTGAATCTTTCCCTTCTCATCTTAAACCTAGGTCCTGTGGGGTGGTTTATATGGATAAACAAGGCCTGATTAGAAACAGTCAACATGGATTTGTGCCTGGAAGGTCATGTTTGACTAATCTTCTTGAATTTTTTGAAGAGGTTACCAGGGAAATTGATAAGGGCAAGGCTGTGGATGTTGTCTATATGGACTTCAGTAAGGCATTTGACAAGGTTCCACATGGTAGGTTGATTAAGAAGGTTAAATCGTTGGGTATTAATAGTGAGGTTGCAAGATGGATTCAACAATGGCTGAATGGGAGATACCAGAGGGTAATGGTTGACAACTGTATGTCAGGTTGGAGGCCAGTGTCTAGTGGAGTACCCCAAGGATCTGTGTTGGGTCCACTGTTGTTTGTCATTTACATTAATGATCTGGATGATGGTGTGGCAAATTGGATTAGTAAATATGCAGATGATACTAAGATAGGTGGTGTTGTAGCCCGACCCTTGGGAGCCGCCACAGTGTAGTTAATAATGAAGTAGAGTTTCAAAGTCTACAGAGAGACTTGGGCCTTTTGGAAGGGTGGGCTGAAAGATGGCAGATGGAGTTTAATGCTGATAAGTGTGAGGTGCTGCATTTTGGTAGGACAAATCAAAATAGGACGTACAGGGTAAATGGTAGGGAATTGAGGAATGCAGTGGAACAGAGGGATCTGGGAATAACTGTGCATTGTTCCCTGAAGGTGGAATCTCATGTGGATAGGGTGGTGAAGAAGGCGTTTGGTATGCTTGCCTTTATAAATCAGAGCATCGAATATAGAAGTTGGGATGTAATGTTAAAATTGTACAGGGCATTGGTGCGGTCGAATCTGGAGTATGGTGTGCAGTTCTGGTCGCCAAATTATAGGAAGGATGTCGACAAAATGGAGAGGGTACAGAGGAGATTTACTAGAATGTTGCCTGGGTTTCCGCACTTAAGCTACAGAGAGAGGTTGAACAGGTTGGGTCTTTATTCTTTGGAGCGTAGAAGGTTGAGGGGGGACTTGATAGAGGTTTTTAAGATTTTAAGAGAGACGGACAGAGTTGACGTGGGTAGGCTTTTCCCCTTGAGAGTGGGGAAGATTCCAACAAGGGGACATAACTTTAGAATTGAGGGACAAAAGTTTAGGGGTAACATGAGGGGTAATTTCTTTACTCAGAGGGTGGTGGCTGTATGGAATGGGCTTCCGGTGGAAGTGGTGGAGGCAGGCTCGATTTTATTATTTAAGAGTAAATTGGATAGGTATATGGATGAGAGGGGATTGGAGGGTTATGGTCTGAGAGCAGGTAGATGAGACTAGGTCAGAGAGAGTGGTCGGCGTGGACTGGTAGAGCCGAACGGGCCTGTTTTCGTGCTGTAGTTGTTATATGGTCATATGGTCCTCTGGTTCTTCATTCCCCT
Source organism: Rhinoraja longicauda (assembly GCF_053455715.1). Taxonomy (NCBI): domain Eukaryota; kingdom Metazoa; phylum Chordata; class Chondrichthyes; order Rajiformes; family Arhynchobatidae; genus Rhinoraja; species Rhinoraja longicauda. Next base: position 17,390 of record NW_027602833.1, on the reverse strand, counting down.
CCTCTCAGTAAAATGCACCTATCTATTTCGCCTCGAGACCTTCGACACCTCTGTAAGATCACTCCTCATCTTCCTGCGTGCCAAGGAATAAAGTCCTACATCGCTTGTGAGGATGAGAGGATCACCCACTACCTTCGGCACTGTATATTTGCCAAGAAGGTCTGGCAGAATAATTTATGGGCCGTTGTCATTGTTCATCCTGAGCAGCTGCGTAACAGAGGGGGCTTTCTGATTTACAGGCTGTTCCCAGGCACACACTTGTAGACGGTCATCAAGAGTTGCTAAAATAACATCAAAATGGTGAAAGACGCCGTTTCGCCTGCCCAAACTTTGTTGGTCTCCTAGCACAGTGTTGACTGGCCCGCTGCAGATTGCAGGAGTATGTGCTGAGGGACGCACTGAAGCTTGGTCAGCCAACGCCAAGGCTTAGTGGGGGAGGATCATGCTCCAGGGTCGTGCTGCTGCTGGACGTGAGGGGCTGTGTCCGGTGAAGGAATCTCTCGGACGTATGAAGTTTGTATCATCCCAGGAGATGATGCGCGCTGTACATAGAAGATGCTCACACCACAAACATATAGAGCCAATAACACCGTGAGCCATGCAGTTTTAATATTTCGTGCATTTATTTTAAAAATAAGAAAATGGACAGTACTTCAATCATCGGCTTGTAGATTCAATTGCCGATCCCGCGTATTGGCGCAGTGAAAACCAACCTCTCCTGGGCTGGGGGGCAAATAGTACGAATGAATAGGTCAGTGGTGGACCTGTGTCACAGAGCGCCTTGCCGGCAGCAGCGGGTTATCTGCAGTCCCACCAGCGGCCTCTGGGGGTCAATCCGCACCACTGGGGCAGATCAGCACCGTCAACAGCGCAGTTCACCCGGCAACTGATGACGCGCGCCAGACTAGGCCTGTGATTGGGGAAGACTGATGGGGAAGCGGGAGGTGTCACATGGAGTCTGTTGGTTCCTGGTTTCACTTCTGGGGACTTTCCAGCCCAGACCCAGTTCCCATTGTGTGAAACCAGAGTGACTGGTTGGACAGGGACAAGCTGCAGTCAGGGGAGTGAGGAGATGGGAGACAACATGTGAGCCTCATGCCAGTTCTGGGGAAATTATTGGAAAAAGATATCTGGGACAACATGAATCTACCCTTGACAAGGTAGAGATTAATCACAGTTGTGTAGGAAAATAACTGCAGATGCTGGTACAAATGAACCGTACTCCCCCCTGACATCAGTCTGAAGAAGGGTCTCGACCCGAAACGTCACCCATTCCCTCTCTCCTAGATGCTGCCTGACCTGCTGAGTTACTCCAGCATTTTGTGATACCCGAGATTAATCAGAGTCAACTTGGCCTTGTTGGTGGGAGATCCTGTCTGACAATGAACGCAGTGCGGTAGATATAGTTCATGAGCCTTTGGCAAGGTTGCACGTACAACACTGGTCCAATAGAGCCTGTGGAATAGACAATAGACAATAGGAGGCCATTCAGCCCTTTGAGCCAGCACCGCCATTCATTGTGATCACGGCTGATCATTCACAATCAGTACCCCGTTCCTGCCCTCTCCCCATACCCCCTGACTCCGCTATCATTAAGAGCTCTACATAACTCTCTCTTGACACAGGGCAGGTGAGAAAATTGGATCTAAACTTGGCAAGTAATCAGACATTTTTTTTGGCACCAGTATTCAGATACCAAATCTTGGTGCTTTTCTGGTTGGATATCTAAAACTAGAGTAAGCAGAGCTGTGATTTTGTTCTTATTTAGAATATAGAAAAGAACAGCCCTGTGGCTTAAAATGTCTGTGTTGAACATAATGCAAAGTTAAACTAATCTCATGTGCCCGCAGTAATCCATGTCTCTCCATTTACTGCAAATCCATGTGCCTAGCCAAAAGCCTCTTAAATGCCACTATCATATCTGCCTCCACCACACTCAGTGGCAGCTCGTTTCAGGCATCTATCACCCTCTGTGCAAAACTAGTGGCCCCACATCTCCTTTAAACTTTGGCTCTCTCACCTTAAAGCTATGCCCTTTAGTCTTTGACATTACCATCTGCAAAGAAAGGATTTAACTGTAAATATGTGTCTCCCATTAACCTCCGACATTCCCGAGAAAACAAACCAAGTTTGGCCAACCTCTCTTTAAAGCCAATACCTTTTAGTTTTAGGTTTATTTCGTCACTGGCGTACAGTGAAAATCTTTGTTTTCCATCCAATCAGATCAGATAATACAGTACATCAATACTATCAAGTCAAATTCAAGTACACTTGGTAGAGCAAGGTAAAATACAGAGCGCAGAAGAGAGCTCTCAGCATTGTCACGGTATCCAAAGTCCAATATCCCCAATGTGGTAGAGATGATGCAGATAGTACCTCCATAGCTCAGACAGTACCTTCCTAGCTTTGGTACATACTGCCCGACTGGAACATGGAGAAGACGGAATGACCAATTATGTTGGCTGCTTTTCCAAGGCAGCTTAGTTAATGCTGGGGAGTTTGGTCTGTGTGATGGAGTGGGCTACATCTACAACTCTGCAATTTCTTGCCGTCTTGCACAGAGCTGCTCCCAAACCAAGCTGCAATGCCATCCGACAGTATGCTTTCTATGGTGCATCTGTAGAAGTTTGATAGTCATTGGAGACATGCGAGTTCCCAGAGAAATAGAGATGTTGATGTGCCTTCTTAGTTGTGGCTTCAATGTTGTTGGTCCATGGTCCATGACAAATGATTGGTAATGTTAACGCCAAGGACCATTCCACCTAAACGATAATTAGATCCTTCATCTTGCTGACATTGAGGGAGAGAATGTTGTCCTGATACCATGTAACTAAGTTCTCTATCTCCTTCCTGTACTCCATGTCATCATTGCCTGCAGGAAGGAACTGCAGGTGCTGGTTTAAACTGAAGACAGACAAAAAAAGTTGGAGTAACTCAACATGTCAGGCAGCATCTCTGGGAAAAAGGAATAAGTGATTTTTCAGGTCGATACCCTACTTCAAACTGTGAGTCTGGGGAGAGGGGAACAAGAGATATAGATGGTACTAGGATAATTGAATGGAAGATATGAAAAAAATAGCGATAATCAAGGAAAGGTGGGACTCAAAATGGTCCATTGTTGGCTGTGGAATAGGTGATAACGGGTTATATAGACAATGGAACTCGACAGGAGCAGTACGACGACTAGAATGGGGGAGGGACGGAGAGGGGATGAAAGTGGTACTTGAAGTTAGAGAAATCAACATTCATACCGCAGTTGCATGGATTTCAGTAAGGCTTTTGACAAGGTCCCACACAGGAGACTAGTCAAGAAGGTAAGAGCCCATGGGATCCAGGGCACCTTGGCAAAATGGATAAAAAACTGGCTTAGTGACAGAAGGCAGAGGGTGATGGTAGAAGGGTGCTTCTGTGACTGGAGGCCGGTGTCCAGTGGGGTGCCGCAGGGATCGGTGTTGGGTCCCTTACTGTTTGTAATCTACATAAATGATCTGGATGTCAACGTACAGGGCATGATCAGCAAGTTTGCAGATTACACAAAGGTAGGGGGGGTGGTGAATAGCGAGGAAGGGATCTGCAAGCTGCAGGAAGATATCGATGAGATGGTCAGATGGGCGGAGCAGTGGCAGATGGAATTTAATCCTGAAAAGTGCGAGGTGATGCACTTTGGCAGAAATAACTTGGAGAGGGAGTACACCATGAATGGAAGGACCCTAGGGAAGACAGGGGTACAGAGGGACCTTGGAGTACAGGTACAAAAGTCCTTGAAGGCAGCAGGACAGGTGGACAGGGTGGTTAAAAAGGCATATGGGTTACTGGCCTTCATTAGCCGGGGCATCGAATATAAAAGTAGGGGGGTAATGGTGGAATTGTACAGAACACTGGTGAGGCCAGAGCTGGAGTATTGTGTACAGTTCTGGTCACCACATTATAGAAAGGATGTGATAGCTTTGGAGAGGGTGCAGAGGAGATTCACCAGGATGCTGCCAGGGATTGTACCCCTGGGTACAATGACAATAAAGATATATTGTATTGTATTGTATTGTATTGTATGAAGGGCCTCGGCTATGAGGAGAGACTGGGCAGACTGGGGTTGTTTTCCCTGGAGCAGAGAAGGCTGAGAGGGGACATGATCGAGGTGTACAAGATCATGAAGGGCATAGATAAGGTAGATGGCGGGGAACTTCTTCCACTGGTGGAAGGTTCAACAAGGAGGGGACATAGATACAGGGTAAGGGGAGGGAGGTTTCGGGGGGATGTGAGAAGGAACTTTTTCACCCAGAGGGTGGTTGGAGTCTGGAACTCACTGCCTGGGGTGGTGGTGGAGGCGGGAACACTCACAACATTTAAGAGGCATTTGGATGGGCACTTGATATGTTACAACATTCAGGGCTACGGTCCAAATGCGGGAAAATGGGATTAAAATTAGACTGTGTTTGGTAACGGGCGGCGCGGACACGATGGGCCGAAGGGCCTCTTTCTGTGCTGTAGGACTCTATGACTCTATGACTCTATGAGTTGTTAGCTACCCAAGTAAAACATAAGGTGATGTACCTTGCAGCTCTGCTCTTGCTCCCCCTCCCCCCAGACGTAATAGGGTCAAAGTCCCTCCAATTTATGGTGGGATGGGAATTGGTGATGTTCCTCCAATTTATGTTTGGCCTCACGCTGCTAATGGAGGAGGCCCAGGACAAAAAGGTCAGTATGGGAATGGGAAGGGGAGTTAAAGTGTTTGGCAACTGGGAGATCAAGTAGGCTGAGGCAGACTGAGGGAAGGTGTTCAGCGAAACAATTGTCGAGTCTGCGCTTGGTCTCGCCAATATATAGGAGTCCACACCTGGAACAGCGGATACAGTAGATGAGGCTGGTGCAAGTCAACCTCTGCCTCACCTGAAAGGACTGTTGGGGTCAGTGGACAGTGTCGAGGGAGGAGGTATAGGGACAGGTGTTGCATCTCCTGCGGTTGCAGGGCAAGGTACCTGGGGAGGGGCTAGTTTGGGTGGGAAGGGATGAGTTAACCAGGGAGTTGCAGAGGGAAAAGTCTCTGTGGAAAGCAGAAAGGGATGGAAATGGGAAGATGTGGCTGGTGGTGGGATCCCGTTGGAGGTGGCGAAAATGTCGGAGGATTATGTGCTGTATGCGATGGGTGATGGGGTGAATGGTGAAGGCAAGAGCAACTCTATCCCTGTTGCGACTGGGGGGAGATGGAGCAAGAGCAGAGCTTCAAGGTAATGAGGAGACACGTATGAGGACGTCATCTACGATAAAAGAGGAAAATCCCCATTCCCTAAAGAATGAGGACATCTTGGATGATTGGAACACTTCATCTTGGGAGCAGATGCGGCGTAGACGGAGGAATTGGGAGTAGGGGATAGTCTTTGCAGGAGGCAAGATGGGAAGAAGTGCAGTCGAGATAGTCGTCGGAGTTTGTAGATTTATAATAGACATCAGTCAATAGTCTATCTCCTGTGATGGAGACGGTGAGATCAAGAAAGGGGAGGGAGGTGTCAGAGATGGTCCAAGTGAATTTGAGTGCAGGATGGAAATTGGTAGTGAAGTTAATAAAGTCCTTGAGTTCTGCATAGATGTAGGAGGTAGCTACATTGCAGTCATTAATGTAGCTGAGATCGAGTTCGCGGATAGGGCCAGTGTACAGCTGGAACAGGGATTGTTAGACGTACCCAACAAAGAGGCAGGCATAGCTAGGTAGCTAGGGCCCATGCGAGTGCCTATGGCTACTCTGATATGGAGGAAGTGGGAGGAGTCAGAGGAGAGGTTTTTGAGAGTAAGGACCAGCTCCACTAGGTGGAGGAGAATGTTAATTGAAGGAAATTGGTTTGTTCTACGGTCAAGGAAGGAGGGCTGTAAGGCCTTCCTTGTGGGGAATGGAGGTGTAGATGTAGAACATCCATAGTAAAGATGAGGGAACGGGGACCTGTAGAGAGGTGCTTAAAGAGATGAAAGGCACGTGCGGTATCTGGCCATATGCTGGGAGGGAGTGCACTAGGGGGACAGGATGGAGTTGGGGTACGCGGAAATTATTTCAGTGGGGTAGGAGGGCAGGCGTGATCTCCAGGTTGCCAAACACTTTAATTCCCATTTCCTCACTGACCTTTCTGTTCTGGGCTTCCTCCATTTTAAAGTGAACATAAATTGGAGGAACAGCGCCTCCTATTTTGCTTGGGTAGCTTACAACCCAGCGGTAAGAATATTGACTTCTCTAACTTCAAGTAACTCTTTTATCCTCTCTCTCTCTTTCTCCATCCCACCCCATGTGGACCATTGTGGATTCCACCTTTCCTTGATATTTTTGCATATCTTCCATTCATTTTTCCTGGTACCATCTCTTTCTCTTGTTCCCCTCTCCTCCCATCATTGCCTGTGATCGGCCAACCACTTGCAAACTTATAGATGGAGTTAGAGCCAAATTTGGCTGCATAGTCGTGAATGTAGAGGGAGTATATTTGGGGACAGAGAATGCATCCTTACAGGGCATCAATGTTGAGAATTTTTGCCGCCAACCCTCACTGATGGTGGGTTTGTGGATCAAAAAGCCAATGATCAGTGGCAGAGGAGGGTGTTGATTCCCAGGTTCAGGAGTTTGGCGATGAGTTTGGATAGGATTTTGGTGTTGAAGATGTAGCTACAGTTAATAAATTGGAGGCTAGATAGAGCTCTTACGGATAGCGGAGTCAGGGGAGATGGAGAGAAGGCAGGAACGGGGTATAAATTGAGGATGATCAGCCATGATCACATTGAATGGTGGTGCTGGCTCGAAGGGCTGAATGGCCTACTCCTGCACATATTGTCTATTGTCTAATATTGGAGGCCTTGTAGTCTGGGTTTTACATAGAAACATACAAAATAGGTGCTGGAGGAGGCCATTTGGCCCTTTGAGCCAGCACCACCATTCATTGTGATCATAGTTGATCATCCACAATCAGTAACCCGTGCCTGCCTTCTCCCCATATCCCTTGATTCCACTAGCCCCTAGAGCTCTATCTAACTCTCTTTTAAATTCATCTAGTGAATTGGCCTCCACTGCCTTCCATGGCAGAGAATTCCTCAAATTCACAACTTTCTGGGTGAAAAAGTTTCTTCTCATCTCAGTTTTAAATGGCCTCCCCTTTATTCTTAGACAGTGGCCCCGGGTTCTGGACTCCCCCAACAATGGGAACATTTTTCTTGCATCTAGCTTGTCTAGTCCTTTTATAATTTTATACGTCTCTATAAGACCCCCTCTCATCCTTCTAATCTCCAGTGAATAGAAGTCTAGTCTTTCCAATCTTTCCTCATATGATAGTCCCTCCATCCCAGGGTTTAACCTCGTGAACCTACACTGCACTGCCTCAATAGCAAGGATGTCCTTCCTCAAATTTGGAGACCAAAACTGCGCACAATACTCCAGGTGCGGTCTCACCAGGGCCCTCCCTGTACAACTACAGAAGAACCTCTTTACTCCTATACTCAAATCCTCACGTTATGAAGGCCAACATGCCAACATGCCATGCCTGCATAAACTGAGTTTATGACCCGAGAGATGGTTTCTGCCACCGCGATGGGCCACACACTCGCCACCGGGACCACACACTCGCCACCGGGACCACACACTCGCCACCGGGACCACACACTCGCCACCGGGACCACACACTCGCCACCGTTGCCACACACTCGCTACCGGGGCCACACACTCGCCACCGGGACCACACACTCGCCACCGGGTCCAGCCACTCGCCACAGGTGCCACACACTCGCCACCGGGTCCACACACTCGCCACCGGGTCCACACACTCGCCACCGGGTCCGGACTCGCCACAAGGCTGCAAGAAGGAGCCCATCCACGAGCAGTGCAGGGAAAAGGGACGAGCAGACCAACATGTTCACCCGGAGACTGGTGACGCTGCCCAAGGCTGGGTTGTGATGGGACACCGTGTGTTGGGATCGGGTGATGTTTACACCGGTTGTTTGGTCCGCGTCTGTTGTAACTGCCGGTTTGGTCTCAGTCCCGGGACGCTGGCAGCTCAGCCCCCTCCTTCCCCCGCTCCATGATAATCCACAGGTAAACAATCACTGTAACCCTGTCAGTACCGTGAGCCCATCCCCGCATCCACTCACTCTACGTGTGCTGAGACAGCCCAAGGGGAAATAAACAAGAAACACTCAACGTCTGTGAGAGACAGTCGGGGTTTCATGGCCGTAGACTCACATCAGAGCTGAGGAAAGTTAGAGCAAGTTTAAAGTTGCTGGGAAGGGGGCGAGTGGTGAAGAGAGGGGAGGGAGTGTTCCAGACTGGATGTCACAAGTAGGGGTGATAGACAATAGACAATAGGTGTAGGAGGAGGCCATTCGGCCCTTCGAGCCAGCACCACCATTCAATGTGATCATGGCTGATCATTCTCAATCAGTACCACGTTCCTGCCTTCTCCCCATACCCTCTGACTCCGCTATCCTTAAGAGCTCTATCTAGCTCTCTCTTGAATGCATTCAGAGAATTGGCCTCCACTGCCTTCTGAGGCAGAGAATTCCACAGATTTACAACTCTCTGACTGAAAAAGGTTTTTCCTCATCTCCGTTCTAAATGGCCTACCCCTTATTCTTAAACTGTGGCCCCTGGTTCTGGACTCCCCCAACATTGGGAACATGTTTCCTGCCTCTAACGTATCCAACCCCTTAATAATCTATTTATTCACAACATGCTGGAGTAACTCAGCAGCCCAGGCAGCATCTTGGGAGAGAAGGAATGGGTGACGTTTCGGGTCGAGACCCTTCTTCGGACTGATGTCAGGGGGGCGGGACAAAGGAAGGATATAGGTGGAGACAGGAAGATGGAGGGAGATCTGGGAAGGAGGAGGGGAAGGGAGGGACAGAGGAACTATCTAAAGTTGGAGAAGTCGATGTTCATACCACTGGGCTGCAAACTGCCCAGGCGAAATATGAGGTGCTGTTCCTCCAATTTCCGGTGGGCCTCACTATGGCACTGGAGGAGGCCCATGACAGAAAGGTCAGACTGGGAATGGGAGGGGGAGTTGAAGTGCTCGGCCACTGGGAGATCAGTTTGGTTAATTCGGACCGAGCGCAGGTTTTCAGCGAAGCGATCGCCGAGCCTGCACTTGGTTTCTTATACGTTTCGATAAGATCCCCTCTCATCCTTCTAAATTCCAGTGTATACAAGCCTAGTCGCTCCAGTCTTTCAACATATGACAGTCCCGCCATTCCGGTTATTTAACCTAGTAAACCTACGCTGCACGCCCTCAACAGCAAGAATATCAAGTGATGCTGGTTGAGTCAGGGCCATGAGTCCTTGTTAATCCCAGCTGAGCTGTCTGGGGAAGGTGTAAACCGATGGAGATGGATGAAAATAGACAGCTAGAAAATTTACTGGAAGAGTGAGATCTAAAGTGGAGGTTAACGCCGATGTTGCAAATCTGAAATAAAAGCTGACTGTGGGTGTACTCAGCAGGCCGGGCAGCATCTGTGGGAAGAGAAAGATGCTTCTTGAGCCAATGTTGCAGATTCATCACAAGCCAGTTCTGATAAAAACAGGGAAGATTGGTTATTTTCAGTGTAGAGTCCTGACGGCTGTCCTGTGTTCAGCCAAATGATGAGGTGCTATTCCCTCAGTCACTGAAAGTTGGCGTGCAGGTACAGCAGGCAGTGAAGAAAGCTCATGGCATGTTGGCCTTCATAACGAGAGGAGATGAGGAAAGGAGTAAAGAAGTCCTTCTGCAGTTGTACAGGGCCCTGGTGAGACCGCACCTGGAGTACTGTGTGCAGTTTTGGTCTAATTTGAGGAAGGACATCCTTGCTATTGAGGCAGTGCAGCGTATATTCATGAGGTTAATCCACGGGATGGCGGGACTGTGATATGAGGAAAGATTGGAGAAACTGGGCTTGTATTCACTGGAGATTAGAAGGATGAGAGGGGATCTTATAGAGACGTATAAAATTATAAAAGGACTGGACAAGCTTGATGCAGGAAAAATGTTCCCAATGTTGGGGGAGTCCAGAACCAGGGGCCACAGTCTAAGGATAAAGGGGAGACCATTTAAAACTGAGGTGAGAAGGAACTTTTTCACCCAGAGAGTTGTGAATTTGTGGAATTCTCTGCCACAGAGGGCTGTGGAAGCCAATTCACTGGATGGATTTAAAAGAGAGTTAGATAGAGCTCTAGGGGCTAGTGGAATCAAGGGATATGGGGAGAAGGCAGGCACGGGTTACTGACTGTGGATGATCAGCCATGATCACAATGAATGGTGGTGCTGGCTTGAATGGCCAAATGGCCTCCTCCTGCACCTATTTTCTATGTTTTTAATGTTTATTTTGGGTTCTAATGCCAAGGGCAGTGAGGACAGAATGGGAGTAGGACAGAGAATTAATGACACGCAATCAAAAGCTTGTGTCACGGCTGTGAGCTGGCGGGTGATCACCCAATCTGTGTTCAGTTCCTCCAGTGAAGTGGAGACCACATTGTGATCATTGAGTGCAGTGTACTAGACGGGAAGAGGTGCTCATCCATCGTTGCTTCAGCTCATAGGAGGTGGGAAAAGCTGGAGCGCAAGCATTGCATTTGCTGTGGTTCCGTGGGAATGTCCCCTGGGAAGGGGAGTGGGTGTTGGTGGGATTGGGAGAACAGAACAGGGAGTCACAGAGAGAGCAATCCCTTCATAAACTGAAAACGTTGGGGAAGGTTTGTCTGGTGGTCACTGGCCGATACCTGTCCTGTGTACACACACCTGGTCACTGGCCCTACACCTGTGTACACACACCTGGTCACTGGCCCTACACTTGTCCTGTGTACACACACCTGGTCACTGCCGCTACATTGGTCCTGTGTACACACACCTGGTCATTGCCGCTACATTGGTCCTGTGTACACTGGTGTTAACCTGGTGTGGGCCCGTGTGTTTTTTCACCGGACAGATGTTGTAGTGGGGATGGAGAGGTAATGGTGGTGCGAGCCTCCCCTGAGGGGGTGGTGTGTTATTTGGCGCTGGGGGTGGGGGGGGGGGGGGGAGGGGAGAGGGGGGTGGAGGTGGAGGGGGGAGGGAGGAGGTGACCGTCGCTCTCACTCCTGACTGTGGGGTCGGGACTGCCTGCTCCGGGAGGAAACTCCAGCGGCGATCTCTGCCCGGCGACTGCTGACCGCTCTGTCTGTCTGTACACTGGCTGTGGGGAGGGAGCTCCCACAGTAGCCGGGCTCTCGTCCAATATCCTTGTCTTCCAAACACATTTCTCTTTAATTATCTGCTGTAAAACTACATGATATTCTCCCGATTGCCGACACAAGGTGTGCTTTGCTGGGCTTTATTATAACCGTGTTCCGTGAGGTGGGACAGAGACCGGGACACAATGTGCGATGTGTTTGCCGCTGACATGTCCCTGTGTGATTCAGTGCTGACTGCGGCAGATCCACCCGTGACCCGAGCCACAGAGTGTGTTGTCTGTCAGACTGACTCTGTTGATGAATATGATATCTGAAATCAAACAATAAAGCAGCCCGTTGCTATTCTGGATTGTAAACAGAAGCTGTCGTTGCCCCGAGGGTTGAGGTCCGACTGGTGCAACCTGTGAGACAGGGACTTTCCAACAAAGCGCTGGGTCCCCACTGCTCCAATCAGACTGCCCGCAGTTGTTACCGGACAGGGATCAGTGCGGGGCCGGGGAAGCGGAGCTGGGACTTTCCATCACGGTCACACCTCCAGCAGCTCCCTCGGGCAGTTTAACCCGCCCTTCACTGCTGGGAGTAAGGGAATGATTCCAATAGTCGCACATCACAGGAACGGCCCACCATTTCCATAGTGCCTATTGTACATATACAACCCCATGAGATCCATACCCTTCTGTGTCTCGGCCATTGAAGTGTGCGTTTAAATAATTGTTAAATATTGTGAGAATCTCTGCCTCCATCGCCCACTGACGCAGTGCCGTCCAGATTGCAGCCAGGCTCTGGGGGGAAAACATCCCTCCTTAGATTCGCTCGAAACGCCCCTCACCCACCTCATATCTCTGTACTAAAACTTCCGTTTGTTTGTTCCTGGACTAAAGCCAAAACGGTACACGATAGGCCGACAATTTTAGGCCCATCTTACTCAGCGTCGTCCCTTTGGTGCTAATGGAAGAAGTTTCATTGAAATCGGTGTTATATTTTTTAAGGTATTCACATTTTAAAGTTTAAATCTATCTCCTAGGGAGGGAGGGGGAGGGGAGTGGAGGGAGGGGGGGGGGGGGGGGGAGGGAGATGGAGTGGCGGGGACCAGAAGGGGGGGAGGGGGAGGGAGGGGGGGGTTGAGGGAGATGGAGTGGCGGGGACCAGAAAGGGGGGAGGGGGAGGGGAGGGGGAGTGGGGAGGAGAGGGGGGAGGAGAGGGTGCTGCACCAATGCAGGAGAGGTTTCAGCCCAACGGGTCTAGTCTCACATTAAACCCCTGCCTACTTGTCTTAAACACTCCCACGATGGCAATAAAGATTTTAATTACCTGCCCCTATCGATCCTCCTAATGATAAGGTGTAACTACCTTGAGATCTCTGCTCTTATATTCTATGCCACAGCTGATGAAGATAACCATCCCTTACTTCTGCTTCATCACATTATCCACCTGTGCTGCCACTTTCCCCTCTATGTGGACTTGTACTCTAGATTTCTCTGTTCATCAGCTCTTCCTCATGCCTGAACATTCACGGTGCACATCCTAACCTTGTTTACCACCACCTTCTGCTTCCTATCAGTTTGGTATCCAATTTGTCAATTTTCCTTGGATCCCATGGACCAAAACCCTTTGGACCAGCCCACCATGTGACACGTTCTTGTAGCCCACACCTACTGCACTACCCTCGCCATTATGTTTAATCTAAAAAAAATCAGTCAAATTAGTGAGACAGGACTTCCAATTAAAAATATCACATAGGCAATTCCAAATAAAACCCTGCCTTTCCAATTGAAGATAAATAATGTTGCTCCAATGTTTTTCTAATAATCTCCCTACACTGACGTAAGACTCATTGGGTCTTCTTGAATAAATAATCAATATTTGTTATACTACAGTCATCCAAGCCAAGGAAGATGCAAACATTTCTCCTCTGTTTTTACTGTAAGACTAGGGGACTTGGGACAGTTGATGTCTTGAGGACATCCATATTACCATCAACGAGGTGCTGGACATCCTAAGGCGTATGAATGTGGATCAATCTCCCGGGTCCGATCAGATATATCCAGGGACATTGTGGGAAGCTAGAGAAGGCACCCAGAGATCAACAGCTGGGTGAGGAGCCAGATGACTGGAGAGTGGCTAATATTGTGCTATTCAGTTGCCGAATAATAGCTGGGAAGAAACTGTCCCTGAATCTGGAGATATACATTTTTAAACTTTTGTACCTCTTGCCTGATGGGAGAGGGGAGAAGAGTGCGTATCCAGGGTAAGTCTGATTCTTGATTATGTTGGCGGCCTTGCCATGGCAGTGTTAAGTGTAGATAGAGTCAATGGAAAGGAGGATGGTTTGTGTGATGGTCTGGACTATGTCTGCAATTTCTTGCGGTCTTGGATGGAGCTGTTCCCAAACTAAGCTGCGATGCATCCCGATAAAATGTTTTCGATGTCGCATCTGTAGAGGTTGGTGAAGGTTATTGAAGACGTGCCAAACTTCCAGAGCAGAGGAATCAAGAAGTTCATGTACATAGTTCCCTGAAAGTGATGTCACAAGTAGATCAGGTGTTCATGAAGCCTTTTGGTATATTGGCCTTCATCAGTCAGGGTGTTGCGTATAGATGTTTGATGTTATGTTACAGTTGTACAAGACGTTGGTGAGGCTATATCTGGACTATGGCGTTGGGTTTTGGTCACCTTGTTATGGAATGGATGTCAATAATAGGGGGCGTGGCTGTGTTCTGCAGCTGCGGCTCACCGGCAGTCTCTCCGTTTTTTTTGGTGTTTTTTTTGTCATTGTCGTTGTTAAATGTACGTTTTGTTTTATTTTTAATTCTGTGTATGTAGGGGGGTGGTGGGGGGGTTGGGGGAAACCTTTTTTTTCAATCTCCTCCTCAACGGAGATGCGACCTTTACCGTGTCGTATCTCCGTTCGCGCTACGGCCTAGCATCGTGGAGTCGGCGGCCTCCAGCTGGGATCGACCTCGAAGATTCCGGTCGCAGGGCCTGGACTTACCATCTCGGAGGCTTCGGCCGTGGGCCCTGCAGACCGCAACATCGGGAGTTCGCAGGTCCCTGGCTGGCGACCGGCTTTTGGGAGCTCCAGCTGTAGCAGCTTCGACCACCCCGAAGCGCGAGGTACGATCAACCCGCTCGCAGGCCCTTCATCGCCCTGCGTGGCTCGGCCGCAGCACTTTCCATCGCCCGGTGGGGGCTCAGGACTTTCATCACCCTGCTCGGCTCGGCCCTGGGACTTTCCATCGCCCGGTGGGGGCTCAGGAGTTTCATCGGTCTGCTCGGCTCGGCCCTGGGACTTTCCATCGCCCGGTGGGGGCTTCAAGGGGTTGGGAGCCTCGATCACCTCGTGGCGCCACGGGAGAAGAATGAGGAGGAGATAAGACTTTGCCTTCCATCACAGTGAGGGTATGCCTGGAGCAATCACTGTGATGGCTGTTGTGTGTAAAAAATTGTATCTGTGTGTCTTGTGCTTTGTGATGTCTGCTGGTGACGTGTGAGGACGCTGGCGTTGAGTATTCGCCGCTTTTCCGTCAGGATAGTTTGTCTGTTTGTTTCTATGTTAATTGTATTTGTAAAGCGCTTTGAGCATGTGATAAGGCGCTATATAAAATAAATATATTATTATTATTATTATTAATAAGCTGGAGAAGATTCACAAGGATGTTGCCAGGATTTGAGGGCCTGAGCTATAGTTAGAAGTTTGACAGGCTGGCATTTTATTCCGTGCAGCGCAGGAGTGAACCGTTATCTTATGGAGGTGTCTAAAATCAGAGAGGAATACATTTGGTGAATTCACAGATTCTTTTACCCAGAGTAGAGGAATCAAGAACCAGGGGACATGAGCTTCAGGTGAGAGAGGAACCATCATCATCATCATCATCATATATATGTACAGCCGGAAACAGGCCTTTTCGGCCCACCAAGTCCGTGCTGCTCAGCGATCCCCGTACATTAACACTATCCTACACCCACTAGGGACAATTTTTACATTTACCCAGCCAATTAACCTACATACCTGTACGTCTTTGGAGTGTGGGAGGAAACCGAAGATCTCGGAGAAAACCCACGCAGGTCACGGGGAGAACGTACAAACTCCTTACAGTGCAGCACCCGTAGTCAGGATCGAACCTGAGTCTCCGGCGCTGCATTCGCTGTAAAGCAGCAACTCTACCACTGCGCTACCGTGCCGCCCCTGCGCTACCGTGCAGTCAATCAGTCAATCAATCAGTCAGTCAATCAATCAATCAATCAAGTTTATTTATAAAGCACATTTAATAACCACCCACGTTGACCAAAGTGCTATACATCAGAGCAGGTACTAAAAACACAATAAGAAACAGACATCACAGCACACAGGCACAAACAAAACAGTTTAAAGGGATCAACACAAAACAAAACAAAATGATTTAATAGGAACCTGAGGGGTAACCTTTTTACATAAAGGATGGTGGGGTATGGAACAAGTTACCGGAGCTGGAAGCTGAGGCAGGTACTTTCACAGCATTTAAAAGACATTGGGACAGGTACATGAATAGGAAAGAGGGATATGGACCAAATGTGGGCAGATGGGACTAGCGCAGGTGGGGCATCATGGGCAAGGTGGGCCAACAGGCCTGCTTGGGTACTGAATGACTCCATGTCTGTTAGGTCCCCAGCTATCTCCTCCCTTGCCTCCCACACCAGCCTGGGATCTATCTCACTGGGCCCTGGGCATTTCACTATTATTTTTGTCCTAAGGCATCTTGCACCTCCTCCTTCCAAATGCTAACATGTTACAGAATATCACCGCCCCTCTTCCTTAAATTTCCCTCCACCACATCCTTCTCCTTGGGTGAATACAGAAAAGGTATTCACTTCCAACATTGTCCACATCCCCTGACTCTGACCCGGATTGTCGCTTCATGACCCTGCAGAGACCCACCCATTCCCTGACTACACTTTTTCTCTTAATACAGGTTGAACACCAATTTTCCGTCACCCTCCGTTTCCGAGCTTTCTGGATTATCAATTTTTCTGGACCTACAGAGGTCACTTGATAATACAACGACGTTACACACCTGGCCCTCTAATGACACCCCTCCCATCTCTCATAAGCACCATGCAGTGCCAGAAACAAATACAACAAATATAAAATCTAAACCGAATGTGAATGGATTGACCTGCCGATCCATTCCTGGCTCAGACTGTCTCCCCGGCCGTTTAGAGCCACAGCTTTTGATCCCACCCCTGACTCACAAGGTGCACCATCTTCCCGTGACACGGCTGTTGTGGGTCACGTTGTAGCCCCTGGCGACAGCGCTTTCTTCGAGTCATCGGCCCCTCCTCCCCTGCCTTCCACCCCCACCCCTTCCTCCCCTTGCAAAATAGTTAGGAGAGAAGATTGAGAGAATAGTTGGTGCTTTCACGCTGGAGGGACACGACTGGAAAGAGCGCTCGCCATTAGCAATGCCATCTGTTGCCACTTAGGAAATTTCAACTGAGCTCTGTAATTTTGTCTGGGTTAGGCGACAAGTTGCCGGAAAATCGGTGTTCAACCTGTATCCCTCTCCTTAACTACATTGAACCTTACAATCAATATCATGAACATAATCACTATTCCCAAAATTCTCCCCTACTAACGCTCCCACAAGTTACCTGGCCTCATTTCCTAAAGTTCAGTCCAATACTGTGGCTTCTCCAGTAGGGCTGTCTACCCATTGGCCCAAAAACTCTG
Source organism: Rhinoraja longicauda (assembly GCF_053455715.1). Classification (NCBI taxonomy): domain Eukaryota; kingdom Metazoa; phylum Chordata; class Chondrichthyes; order Rajiformes; family Arhynchobatidae; genus Rhinoraja; species Rhinoraja longicauda. The sequence continues at coordinate 522 of NW_027602833.1, read as the reverse complement.
TTAGATGGACTTCACAAATGGATGAGAGAAGGGCAGGACTAGCAGCTCAATGTTCCCAGGAACGCATGCTACAGACATTAAAGAGATGTAGGCAAGAGAGGAGGAGGAGTTGCCTTTTTCATGAGGGAGGACATAACATTAGTGCCCAGAGAGAATATTTTAATAAGATTCAGCAGTGGGGCTATACGGGAGAACAGTGGCGGCACGGTGGCGCAGCGGTAGAGTTGCTGCCTTACAGCAAATGCAGCGCCGGAGACTCAGGTTCGATCCTGACTACGGGTGCTGTACTGTACGGAGTTTGTACGTTCTCCCCGTGACCTGCGTGGGTTTTCCCCGAGATCTTCGGTTTCCTCCCACACTCCAAAGACGTACAGGTTTGTAGGTTAAAAAAAATTGTCCCTAGTGTGTGTAGGATAGTGTTAATGTGCAGGGATCGCTGGGCGGCACGGACTCGGTGGGCCGAAGGGCCTGTTTCCGCGCTGTATCTCTAAATCTAAATCTAAACAGAAATGAGAATGGGAT
>NW_027602832.1:19050-27000 GCF_053455715.1 Rhinoraja longicauda | reverse complement strand
GGGTAGTAAATACAATAATAATACTATAGTAACAATAATAAATATTATTAATAATAATAAGAATTAATCAAAGATTGATCGATCGATCGGTGGGTGGGTGGATGGATGTCAGGAGGAACCGTACACCAATAAAGATTTTAATGCGTTGCATCAGTTGCATTTAACATTTGAGTGGTTTTGCATGATTATTGCAATTAATTTTATTGCATTAAACATCCCAGGAGGCTGCAATATTTCTTTAATGCAAGGCCATCACTGCATTTAACTTTGCAGCAGTCTGCAATGTTATCATAATACGATGCATTAGTTGCATTGAACATTTGAGAGATTTTGCATAATTATTACAATGATTTTAATGTGTTTAATACCCCAAAACAGCTTCAATTTTGCTTTAATGCAAGGCCTGCGCTGCATTTAACATTGCAGGAGCCTGCAAAGTTGTTCTAATGTGTTGCATTAATTGCATTTAACATTTGAGAGGTTTTGCAAAATTATTGCAATTAATTTTATTGCATTTAACATCCCAGAGGGTTGCAATATTGCTTTAATGCAACGCCAGCGCTGCAGTTAACAATGCAGCAGCCTGCAAAGGTATCCTAATTCGATGCATTACCCGCATTTAACATTTGAGAGGTTTTGCAGGATTATTATTGCATTTCACATCGCAGGGTGTTGCAATATTTCTTTAATGCAAGGCGATCACTGCATTTAACATTGCAGCAGCCTGCAAAGTTATCCTAATGCGATGCATCAATTGCATTTAACATTTGAGAGGTTTTGCATGATTATTGCAACAGACCCAAACACAAACCCAAACACAGACCCAAACACAAACCCAAACACAAACCCAAACACAAACCCACACACAGACACACACACAAATATAGGCACTCTTACATGCCCTACCGCTCTCTCACACGTAGACCCGCAAGCACACGTGCACATTTTGGGATTGAGTTTATCCTTGGATGTTCGCGTCGAGCAGCGCAGCGCAGCGTGGCCGGGAGTGTTCCCGGTGACCGGGGCCAAGCCCTTCAGTCGGCCCGTGTGGGCCCGGCTCGCCCACCGCGGATGGCGATGAGAACCGCGCCTCGGGAGCGAGGTGGGAGCCGTGAGGAACCGCAGAGAGCGAGGTGGACCGTCGGAGAGCGAGGAGCGCCGCCGAGAACGAAGGGGCGACCCGCGGTGCGGCGGCAGGCGGGAGAGAGAACTATCTGGCCAACGTTTGTAACTTTGTCGGCGTCAAAATGTGGCGACACTTGTGTACCGCCCAGGTGAGGTCTTCTACATGATGTTACCGGGTTGTCTGCAAAACTAAGCATTTCACTCTACCTGGGTACGTGATAATAAGGTATCACTGAATCATTGAAATTCCTGCAACCGCATACACCAACGCATACGCACACACACCGACTCATGTGCACAATCTCACACATTCACACTCGCATACACGTGCTAGCACACTCTTGCACGGACTCGCACACTCACACTGTCACACACAATCAATATCCAATGCGAGTCAGGCTACACCTCTGGAGAAATCTAGTTGAGTATGACAGTTCAGTGCAGTTTATTGTCACGTGTACCGAGGTACCGTGAAAAGACTTTGTTGCGTGCTACCCAGTCAGTGGAAACAAAATACTTCATTACAGTCGAGCCATTTACAGAGTATAGATACATGATAAGGGGATAACGTCCAGTGCGAGGTAAAGCCTGCAAAATCCGATCGAGGATAGTCCGAGGATCAACAGAGGTAGATAGTAGTTCAGCACTGCTTTCTAGTTGTGGTGGGATGATTCCGTTGCCTGATAACAGCTGGGAAGACACTGTCCCTGAAACTGGAGTTGTGCATTTTCACACTTCTGTGCATTTTACCTGATGGGACAGAGGAGAAGCAGGAGTGGCAATGGTGCGACTCGTCCTTGATTATGCTGCTGGCCTTGCCGAGGCAGCGTGGTTTATAAATTGAGTCAATATATGGGAGGTTGCTTTGTGTGATGGTCTGGACAATTCGCAGCAATTTCTGGCGTTCTTGTATGGAGCTGTTCCCAAACCAAGCTGTGATGCATCTTGATAAAATACTTTCTATGGTGCATCTGTCGAAGTTGGTGAGAGTTGTAGAGGGCACGCCGAACTGGCTAAGCCTGCCAAGGACATGGATGGGTGAAGTTCGGTTCGAGACCCTTCTTCAGACTGATTGTGGTGGGAAGCTGGAGAAGGCTGGAACAGCAGGACAAAGCGAGTTGAACGATGAGTGGGTGAATACCGTTTTAATAGTTAGGTGGTTGAGACCAGAGGTTAAAAGATAAAAGTTGCGAGATAAGGATTGAGCAGGTTGGAATTATAAAGAGAGAGGAGGGAATATCGGTTGAAGATGGAGGTGGAGGGGATTAACAAGTGCGAGTCCGCGTGAAGGAAGAATAGAGCGAGGGAAAAGCGTGAAGTTGCACGTTAGTTACCTGGCATTTGCTAATGTTCATACCATTAGGTTGCAAGGTTCCCAAGCGGACTATGAAGCGGCGTTCTTTCTGTTTTAATGTAACCTCTCTGGCGCTGGTGGAGGCCCAGGACAGAAAGGTCAGTGTGCGAGGGGGAGTTACAATGGCTTGCAACGGGGAGATACGGCAAGCCTTAGCAGAACGAGGGTGAGTGTTCGACAAAAAACGGTCGCCGAGTCTCCATTTCACCACGCCGATGTAAAGGAGGCCATACCTGGAACACCACATGCAGTAGATGAGATTAGAGGAGGTGCAGGTGAACATCTGTCTCACCTGGAAGGGCTTCTCGAGCGTGAGGGAGGGGGTTTAGGGACAGCTGTTACATCCCATGGTGGCTAACCGTTTTAACTGCACTTGCCAAGAAAGGCTTTGGAAAGAGAAGTGATGGTAAGTGATGGAGAGGTGAGGAAATGGATAGAGAAATAGGTCGTACAAAGATAAAAGGGAGAGATAGGGGAGAAGACGAAAGAAGAGGTGGAGGGAGAGTGAACGATCAAAGGGAGAGTGGGAAAAATGAGGAGAGAGGGGAGTTCAGAGCGAGTGGGTTGGCAAAAGGGGGAGAGGGAAGCATTAGAGAGATACAGGGAGAAGGAGGGAGAGATGCAGTAAGAGTGGGAGGGGAGAGAGGTTGGCAGAGAGCGGTCGGCACAGAGAGGGAGAATAGAGAGTGTAGGGGCGAGAATAACAGTTCAGAGAGAGAATAGCAGTAAAGATGGGGAGAGAGAGAAAGAGAGGAGGGAGAGATGTTGCATCATTCGCCGTGTGTTCTACTTTTAAGACAATTCTGAGACGGCAATGGTTCTGTTCACTGAGTGTCGTGAGTCTTTGGGTCGTTCCTCCTCAGAGGTGATGAAGGTAGAGAATGTTGTTGTCCCAAGGCAAAGCCAGATCCATTCCAGGCAAGCAAGGACTAAATGCTTACTAGGGGTCGCCGGGAGTGTGGCGTTGAGGTTACAATCAGTTAAGCCGCGATCACATTGAGTGTTAAAACAGAGTGGACGGGCCATTTTAGTCTGATGTGATCTGTTGAACTAATTCATCACGCTGTGGACAAAGGCTGTCCAGTCCACCTTCAAACTGGGCACCAGAAGCATTGAGACGGTCCCTTGAATTTGGGATTGCCTTGCTGAGTGAAGAAAATCAGATAACCAACATGTGGTGGAGAGATGGATCCGATGGAGTTTGGAACAATATTCCCTTTGCTGGAACAATGCCGCTCCCAATTTCCATCCCTCAGTATCGCCACAATTCCCAGTCTTTGGAGTTTCTCAATCAATTCCCTGAATAAATCACGACCTGTCTCAGCAGGGATTTCACTTGGCTGATGTCATCTGTTTGCGAATCATTTCCAAATCTCTATTTTTTAAAATCTGTTGAAACTTCGCTGTCCCGGTGGAGACGGAAAATGGTATAAAATCTCCGGGAATGTTCTGCCCCGGCATTTCATTCCGAGAGATTACCGGTAGCTCACGGGGATACGTCGCTGGGCAGAGAACATGTGGGAAAAGCTTCGGGAATATTACGCCGTGCAGAAAATCTTGTACGTGATCATTGCTGCCGTTGGAGTCCCTGGTAAGTGAGCAGAACGATTCAAGTTTTATAACTCCGTCTGTTAACCGGTATTGACCTGATTCTGATCGTGTTACAATATTCCGAACTGATGATTGTTGTACAAGAATATGTGAAGTATATCAATCCTCTAAATGAAATATCTTTGAATTAACACTGTGATTTTTCTCATTTTCAGACAGCCTAAACTACCTCTCTTTCTCCCACTTCCGGGACCCACTAGAATGTTGTTCTTGCCTTCAGTGGGACCTTGCCCAGAGTTGTCCCAGTGCTCGGGACAGGCAGCTCTCCGGGACGGTGTGACTGGGAAGGGGTTTACATTGTGAAGTTCACTGTGTCTGAGTTATTGATCAGAGTGAACACCCGCTCCTGTGGACACGTCTCACTGTGGAGTCTGTCACAGTCGGATTCCTCCACCTGTTGGTCAATAATTGATCGATCTCCTGAACCAGTGGCCGCGGATCTACCGGCGTGTGTTGTTACCGAACTGAGGAATGAATCCATTAACGGAGCCACTCTGCTGCCGGATCCTAAGTTGTCGCTGCCTTCCCTCTGGAACCCTCCACGTCCCCATCAGATGCCGAGTTCCCAGAGCCCTGGTTAAACGCGGCCGGTCACGGTTAAGTCTGTGAAACCGGCCCCATCAGAGACTGTGAGCGGGGTTAACTGTAGACAGGACCATTCCGCCTATTGTAGCGGGCGGCTGCTCGTTCCCTCCCCGCCCTTTACCCCGCCCGTCGCCTTATCTCCTCTCCCCTGAAGCAGGCAGGTCGGGCACAGTCGGAGCCGGGTCTGACATTGTTAAACCTGCAGCCGCGCACCGACTCCAACACTCCTGATCTCCAGCTGAAAGTGGAGCCGGTGTTCAGCCCCGGAGACCGTGTTCAGTAATGCCCAGTGTCCGCTCCCCTTCTCTTTCCGCAGTGAATTTAGTGGCGATTGTGATCCTGTCCCGGGGAAAGTGCGGCCTCTCCACCTGCACCACTCGCTACCTGGTGGCCATGGCAGCGGCCGATCTACTCGCCCTGATCACCGAGGTCATTTTGTATTGGATCCGATCCCATTACTTTTATTGGAGTTTCGTGTCCATCACCCCTGTGTGCCGTGTTAACGAAGTACTGAAGTATTCAGCTACAGACTGTTCTGTCTGGTTCACCGTCACTTTCACCTTTGATCGCTTTGTCGCCATTTGTTGCCAGAAGCTGAAAACTAAATATTGCACCGGGAAAACTGCGGCTGCGGTTCTCGCCACAGCCGGCGTTCTGCTGTGTCTGAAAAACGTTCCCCGCTACTTCACACTGGAACCCCGAACAACCATCGACAATGTCCCGTGGGGCTGTGGCACGGTGGACAGTTATTACACTGACCCCGGGTGGGTGGCATTTGACTGGATCGACACGGTTTTAACTCCGCTCCTCCCTTTCGCTGTGATCCTGCTGCTCAACGCTCTGACAGTCCGGCACATTTTAGTGGCCAGTCGGGTCCGTCAGGGGCTGAGGGGTGAGAGCAAGGGGGAGAAGCGCAGTGACCCGGAGATGGAGAGCAGGAGGAGGTCTGTGGTTTTACTCTTCACCATCTCCGGCAGCTTCATCCTCCTGTGGCTGACGCTGGTTGTAAACTTCGTCTATTATCAGATCACAGGGATTGGAAATGATCTGAATGATTCCCAATATATCTTTCAGTACGTCGGGTATTTGCTGAGGAATCTCAGCTGCTGCACCAACACATTTATTTACGCGGCGACCCAGTCCAAGTTCAGGGAGCAGGTGAAGAGCGCGGTGAAATATCCGCTCACCTCAGCGCTGCGGCTCATTAATAAACCCGCGCCCTGAGCGCATCCCAGAGGGCGACCGCAGTCTCTCCGCTCCGGGCTCCGGCTCCTCACATTCACCGCCGCATCTTCCAGCTGTCAGTCCCGGGCGGATGATCCCATCGCCGCCCCGCTCCGGGACCCCCAGCCCCTCACATTCACCCAATCGCCCCCTTGCTCAAAGATGCAGATTAAACAGAAAAATAACACCATTGCCTGTCATAAATATTGATCATTTTTAATGACAGTCCCTGATCATTGAAGTGTTTATTTCAGTTTCTACCCCCTCATGCTCACCCCCCCTCCACACCGGGGACCGGTCAGGGGTAGGGTGGGGTGGGGTGGGCTCTCTCTCTCTCTCTCTCTCTCTCTCTCTCTCTCTCTCCTCTCTCTCTCTCTCTCTCTCTCTCTCTCTCTCTCTCTCTCTCTCTCTCTCTCTCACTCTCTCTCTCTCTCTCTCTCTCTCTCTCTCCACCCCGCTCTTTCTCTCCCTCCCTCTCTCTCTCTCTCTCTCTCCTCTCTCTCTCTCTCTCTCTCTCTCTCTCTCTCTCTCTCTCTCTCTCCCTCCTATCCTCATATCTCTCTCACCCCTCTCTCTCTTCTCCCTCCCTCTCTCTCCCTCTCCACTTAATTTTCATAAATTTATAATAATAAACTATATTAATATTTGATACCCTGCTCCCCCCATCCACTTAGTAACAAAATTAGCAATATATAAAGCTAATATTTGTTATCCGCTCTCTCTCCCTCCCCTCTCCCCCTCTCTCTCTTTCTCCTCTTTCTCTCCCCCTCCACTTTATAAGAAAACATTAAAAATAATAAATTAAACTAATATTTGATACCCCCTCTCCCCCTCTTTCTCCCCTGTCACTCTCCCTCTCCATCCTTTCTCTCTCTTTTTCTCCCCTTTCTCTCTCTCTCCCCTCTCTCTCACCCTCTCTCAATCTTTCTCTCGCCCCTCTCTCTCTCCTCCCCCCTCTCTCTTTCCCCTTTTTCTCTCTCCCCTGTGTTATCACAGTCAGTGAAAATGGCGAGCAGGAATTAATGCAGGGACTTTTTCAAATTGTAAAGAGAGCTGAGAAATAGCAAATGGTGTTTCTTGCAGCACATTTCCCTCCTCCCTTTCTCTCTCCCTCCATCCTTACTGCTGTCCTCTCTTTGAGCTGTGACTCTCTCTCCTATCCTCCCTATTCTCTCTCTCTCTGTGAACCTTTCACCCCTTACCCCTCCCTCCCCTCTCACTCTCACTCCATCTCTCCCTCAGTTTCTCTCTATCTATCTGGGCGGCTCGATTGTAATCATGTAGAGTAATGGCGACATCAAGTGGACGTCAAGGGAACTGCAAACAAGCGTGGCCTCCCTCACCAACACCTTGTAAACTGTGATCTAACGCCCCAACATCTGCACTTAATACCATAACAAATGAAAGACATCGTGCCCAAACTTCACAGATATCCATCCTAAATGCCGCACGCTATTCCATCGCCCACTTCCCCAGCTGATTAAAATCCCAACGTCATTCTTAATATGTATCTTGGCAATCTACCATCCCACCTGCATTAAATTGTATTTGTAAAGTTAGTAATCATTCCTTGCACCATCTGAATCAATTCGTTGATATAGATGACAGACAGCAATTGTTCCACCGCTGTGTCTGTCAATAGTCACGGACCTGCAGTCATAAAGTGTGCAATGGTTAATTCGGCTTGTAGATTCCATGAATCTGTTGTGACCTGCTGTGTGTTCAATGTAAACCAACATCTCCTGTTCCTTGTATCTACATTCTTTATCTCCATGGTGCGGAAGAGAATATAAATGTTGAGCAGGGACGTGCTATATTCAAACGACAGAAGTCAATAAATCACAACTAAACCACGAATTGGACGTTATATGGAAAATGCATATTTCAGAGTCTCTGGGTTGTCACGTCTTTCATTGTCATTGGAGCTCTCTCCCTTAACTCAAGCCCAATGCAACCGCAGTAGCAGCTTCACCTGAAGACATCAACATCTTAGCAAAGCTGTAGGAAGCAGTTTCATTTGGATGAATTCATTGGCTGAAAGTCCCGTTGAT
>NW_027602832.1:3550-18550 GCF_053455715.1 Rhinoraja longicauda | reverse complement strand
TTTTTGGGAACACACTTATTTTGGGAACACTCTTTTGGGAACACTCTTTTTTGGGAAAACTATTTTGGGAACACACTTTTTTTGGGTACACACTTTTGGGAATACACTTTTGTGGGGAACCCACTTTTGCGAACACACTTTTTTGGGAACACACTTTTGGGAACACACTTTTGGGAACACACTTTTTGGGAACACAATTTTTTTGGGAACACACTATTTTGGGGAACACACTTTTTTTGGGAACACACTTTTTGCGAACACACGTTTGGGAACACACTTTTTTGGGAACACACTTTTGGGAACACACTTTATTTGGGAACGCACTTTTGGGAACACACGTTTGGGAACACATTTTTTTGGGAACACATATATTTTGGGAACACACTTTTTTGGGGAACACACTTTTTTTGGGAACACACTATTGGGAACACAATTCTGGGAACACACTTTTTTGAGATCACACTTATTTTGGGAACACACTTTTTTTGGGAAAACACCTTTTTGGGAGATACACTTTTGGGAACACAGTTTTTTGGGGAACACACTATTTTGGGAACACACTTTTGGGAACACACTTTTTTGGGGGACACATTTTTTTGGGGAACACACTTTTGGGAACACACATTTGGGAACACACTTTTTTTGGGAACACACCTTTTTGGGAGATACACTTTTGGGAACACAGTTTTTTGGGGAACACACTGTTTTTGGGAACACACTTTTTTGGGGAACACACTTTTGGAACACCATTTTGGGGACACACTTTTGGGGACACACTCTTTTTGGGAACACAATCTATTTGGGAACACACTTTTTGGAACACACTTTTTTGGGAACACACTTATTTTGGGACCACACTACTATTGGGAACACACTTTTGGAACACACTTTTTTGGATCACTTTTTTTGGGAACACTCTTTTCGGAACACAATTTTGGGAACACACTATTGAGAATACACTTCTGGGAACACACTTTTATGGGGAACACTATTTCTGGGAATATACTTTTGGGAATACACTTTTTTCGGAACACATTTTTGGGAACACACTTTTTGTGGGAACACTCTTTTTTTGGGAACACACTTTTGGAACACACTTTTGGGAACACATTTTTTTGGGAACACACATATTTTGGGAACACACTTTTGGGACACACTTTTTTGAGGAACAAATTTTTTTTGGGAACACACTTTTGGAACACACTTTTTTGGGAACACACTTTTGGGAACTCACTTTTTTGGGGAACACACTTTTTTTGGGAACACACTTTTTTGGGAACACACTTTTGGGAACACACTTTTTTGGGGGACACATTTTTTGGGGGAACACACCTTTGCGAACACACTTTATTTGGGAACACACTTTTGGGAACACACTTTTTTGGGGGACACATTTTTTGGGGGAACACACCTTTGCGAACACACTTTATTTGGGAACACACTTATTTTGGGAACACACTTTTGGTACACTCTTTTTTGGGAACACACTTTTTTGGGAACACGCTATTGGGAACACACTTCTGGGAACACACTTTTTTTGGGAACACACTTTTTTGGAGTACACACTTTTGGAAACACACTATTTTGGGAACACACTTTTTTGGGCACACAAATTTTTTGGGAACACACTTTTGGGAACACACTTTTTTGGGAATGCACTTTTGGGAAAACACTTTTGGGAACACACTTTTTATGGGAACACACTTTTGGGAACATATTTTTGGTAACACACTTCTGGGAACACATTTTTTTGGAACACACTTTTTTGGGAACACTCTTTTGGGAACACTTTTTTTGAAAACATAATTTTTGGGCACTCACTTATGGGAGCACACCTTTTTGGAACACACTTTATTTGTGAACGCAATTTGGGAACACACTTTTTTGGGAACACACATATTTTGGGAACACACTTTTGGGAACACGCTTCTGGGAACACACTTTATTGGGAACACACTTATTTTGGGAACACACTTTTGTTGGGAACACACCTTTGCGAACACACATTTTTTGGGTACACACTTTTGGGATACACTTTTATGAGGAACACATTTTTTGGGGAACAAACGTTTGGGAACACAATTTTTGGAACACTCTTTTTTGGGGAACACACTTTTTTGGAACACACATTCTTCTGGGAACACACTTTTTTTGGGAACACACTTGTTTTGGGAACACACTTTTTTTGGGAACACAATTTTTTGGGGAACACTGTTTTTGGGAACACACTTTTTTGGGAACACACTTTTGGGGACACACTTTTGGGAACACACTTTTTTGGGAACACAAATATTTTGGGAACACACTTTTGGAACACACTTTTTTGAGGAACACATTTTTTTGGGAACACACTTTTGGAACACACTTTTTTGGGAACACACTTATTTTGGGAACACACTTTTTTGGAAACACACTTTTTTGGGGAACACACTTTTTTTGGGAACACACTTTTTTTGGGAACATACGTTTGGGAACACACTTTTTTGGGAACACACTTTCGGGAACACACTTTATTTGGGATCGCACGTTTGGGAACACACGTTTGGGAACACAGTTTTTTGGGAACACACATATTTTGGGAACAAACGTTTGGAACACACTTTTTTGGGGAACACACATTTATTGGGAACACACTATTGGGAACACAATTCTGGGAACACACTTTTTTGGGGTTCACACTTATTTTGGGTACACACTTTTTTTGGGTACACACTTTTTTTGGGAACACACGTTTGGGAACACACATTTTTGGGAACACACTTTCGGGAACACACTTTATTTGGGATCGCACGTTTGGGAACACACGTTTGGGAACACAGTTTTTTGGGAACACACATATTTTGGGAACAAACGTTTGGAACACACTTTTTTGGGGAACACACATTTATTGGGAACACACTATTGGGAAGACAATTCTGGGAACACACTTTTTTGGGGTTCACACTTATTTTGGGTACACACTTTTTTCGGGAACACACTTTTGGGAACACAATTTTTGAGAACACAATTTTGAGAACTCACTTATGGGAGCATACCTTTTTGGAACACACTAAATTTGGGAACGCTCTTTTGGGAACACACGTTTGGGAACACACTTTTTTGGGAACACACTTATTTTGGGAACACTCTTTTGGGAACACTCTTTTTTGGGAAAACTATTTTGGGAACACACTTTTTTTGGGTACACACTTTTGGGAATACACTTTTGTGGGGAACCCACTTTTGCGAACACACTTTTTTGGGAACACACTATTTTGGGGAACACACTTTTTTTGGGAACACACTTTTTGCGAACACACGTTTGGGAACACACTTTTTTGGGAACACACTTTTGGGAACACACTTTATTTGGGAACGCACTTTTGGGAACACACGTTTGGGAACACATTTTTTTGGGAACACATATATTTTGGGAACACACTTTTTTGGGGAACACACTTTTTTTGGGAACACACTATTGGGAACACAATTCTGGGAACACACTTTTTTGGGATCACACTTATTTTGGGAACACACTTTTTTTGGGAAAACACCTTTTTGGGAGATACACTTTTGGGAACACAGTTTTTTGGGGAACACACTATTTTGGGAACACACTTTTGGGAACACACTTTTTTGGGGGACACATTTTTTTGGGGAACACACTTTTGGGAACACACATTTGGGAACACACTTTTTTTGGGAACACACCTTTTTGGGAGATACACTTTTGGGAACACAGTTTTTTGGGGAACACACTGTTTTTGGGAACACACTTTTTTGGGGAACACACTTTTGGAACACCATTTTGGGGACACACTTTTGGGGACACACTCTTTTTGGGAACACAATCTATTTGGGAACACACTTTTTGGAACACACTTTTTTGGGAACACACTTATTTTGGGACCACACTACTATTGGGAACACACTTTTGGAACACACTTTTTTGGATCACTTTTTTTGGGAACACTCTTTTCGGAACACAATTTTGGGAACACACTATTGAGAATACACTTCTGGGAACACACTTTTATGGGGAACACTATTTCTGGGAATATACTTTTGGGAATACACTTTTTTCGGAACACATTTTTGGGAACACACTTTTTGTGGGAACACTCTTTTTTTGGGAACACACTTTTGGAACACACTTTTGGGAACACACTTTTGGGAACACATTTTTGGGAACACACTTTTTTGGGAACACACATATTTTGGGAACACACTTTTGGGACACACTTTTTTGAGGAACACATTTTTTTTGGGAACACACTTTTGGAACACACTTTTTTGGGAACACACTTTTGGGAACTCACTTTTTTGGGGAACACACTTTTTTTGGGAACACACTTTTTTGGGAACACACTTTTGGGAACACACTTTTTTGGGGGACACATTTTTTGGGGGAACACACCTTTGCGAACAAACTTTATTTGGGAACACACTTATTTTGGGAACACACTTTTGGTACACTCTTTTTTGGGAACACACTTTTTTGGGAACACGCTATTGGGAACACACTTCTGGGAACACACTTTTTTTGGGAACACACTTTTTTGGAGTACACACTTTTGGAAACACACTATTTTGGGAACACACTTTTTTGGGCACACAAATTTTTTGGGAACACACTTTTGGGAACACACTTTTTTGGGAATGCACTTTTGGGAAAACACTTTTGGGAACACACTTTTTATGGGAACACACTTTTGGGAACATATTTTTGGTAACACACTTCTGGGAACACATTTTTTTGGAACACACTTTTTTGGGAACACTCTTTTGGGAACACTTTTTTTGAAAACATAATTTTTGGGCACTCACTTATGGGAGCACACCTTTTTGGAACACACTTTATTTGTGAACGCAATTTGGGAACACATTTTTTGGGAACACACATATTTTGGGAACACACTTTTGGGAACACGCTTCTGGGAACACACTTTATTGGGAACACACTTATTTTGGGAACACACTTTTGTTGGGAACACACCTTTGCGAACATACATATTTTGGGTACACACTTTTGGGATACACTTTTATGAGGAACACATTTTTTGGGGAACAAACGTTTGGGAACACACTTTTTGGAACACTCTTTTTTGGGGAACACACTTTTTTGGAACACACATTCTTCTGGGAACACACTTTTTTTGGGAACACACTTGTTTTGGGAACACAATTTTTTGGGGAACACTGTTTTTGGGAACACACTTTTTTGGGAACACACTTTTGGGGACACACTTTTGGGAACACACTTTTTTGGGAACACAAATATTTTGGGAACACACTTTTGGAACACACTTTTTTGAGGAACACATTTTTTTGGGAACACACTTTTGGAACACACTTTTTTGGGAACACACTTATTTTGGGAACACACTATTGGGAACACACTTCTGGGAACACACTTTTTGGAACATACTTTTTTGGGAACACTCTTTTGGGAACACACTTTTTTTGGGAACACACTTATTTTGGCAACACATTTTTGGGAACACACTTTTTTGGGGAACACACTTTTTTTGGGAACACACTTATTTTGGCAACACATTTTTGGGAACACACTTTTTTGGGGAACACACTTTTTTTGGGAACACACTTGTTTTGGGAACACACTTTTTTTGGGAACACAATTTTTTGGGGAACACTGTTTTTGGGAACACACTTTTTTGGGAACACACTTTTGGGGACACACTTTTGGGAACACACTTTTTTGGGAACACAAATATTTTGGGAACACACTTTTGGGACACACTTTTTTGAGGAACACATTTTTTTTGGGAACACACTTTTGGAACACACTTTTTTGGGAACACACTTTTGGGAACTCACTTTTTTGGGGAACACACTTTTTTTGGGAACACACTTTTTTGGGAACACACTTTTGGGAACACACTTTTTTGGGGGACACATTTTTTGGGGGAACACACCTTTGCGAACAAACTTTATTTGGGAACACACTTATTTTGGGAACACACTTTTGGTACACTCTTTTTTGGGAACACACTTTTTTGGGAACACGCTATTGGGAACACACTTCTGGGAACACACTTTTTTTGGGAACACACTTTTTTGGAGTACACACTTTTGGAAACACACTATTTTGGGAACACACTTTTTTGGGCACACAAATTTTTTGGGAACACACTTTTGGGAACACACTTTTTTGGGAATGCACTTTTGGGAAAACACTTTTGGGAACACACTTTTTATGGGAACACACTTTTGGGAACATATTTTTGGTAACACACTTCTGGGAACACATTTTTTTGGAACACACTTTTTTGGGAACACTCTTTTGGGAACACTTTTTTTGAAAACATAATTTTTGGGCACTCACTTATGGGAGCACACCTTTTTGGAACACACTTTATTTGTGAACGCAATTTGGGAACACACTTTTTTGGGAACACACATATTTTGGGAACACACTTTTGGGAACACGCTTCTGGGAACACACTTTATTGGGAACACACTTATTTTGGGAACACACTTTTGTTGGGAACACACCTTTGCGAACATACATATTTTGGGTACACACTTTTGGGATACACTTTTATGAGGAACACATTTTTTTGGGAACAAACGTTTGGGAACACACTTTTTGGAACACTCTTTTTTGGGGAACACACTTTTTTGGAACACACATTCTTCTGGGAACACACTTTTTTTGGGAACACACATGTTTTGGGAACACACTTTTTTTGGGAACACAATTTTTTGGGGAACACTGTTTTTGGGAACACACTTTTTTGGGAACACACTTTTGGGGACACACTTTTGGGAACACACTTTTTTGGGAACACAAATATTTTGGGAACACACTTTTGGAACACACTTTTTTGAGGAACACATTTTTTTGGGAACACACTTTAGGAACACACTTTTTTGGGAACACACTTATTTTGGGAACACACTATTGGGAACACACTTCTGGGAACACACTTTTTGGAACATACTTTTTTGGGAACACTCTTTTGGGAACACACTTTTTTTGGGAACACACTTATTTTGGCAACACATTTTTGGGAACACACTTTTTTGGGGAACACACTTTTGGGAACTCACTTTTTTGGGGAACACACTTTTTTTGGGAACACACTTTTTTGGGAACACACTTTTGGGAACACACTTTTTTGGGGGACACATTTTTTGGGGAACACACTTTTGGGAACACACATTTGGGAACACACTTTTGCGAACACACTTTATTTGGGAACACACTTATTTTGGGAACACACTTTTGGAACACTCTTTTTTGGAACACACTTTTTTTGGGAACACACTATTGGGAACACACTTCTGGGAACAAACTTTTTTTGGGAACACACTTTTTTGGGGTACACACTTTTGGAAACACACTATTTTGGGAGCACACTTTTTTGGGCACACAATATTTTTGGGAACTCACTTTTGTGAACACACTTTTTTGGGAACGCACTTTTGGGAAAAAAAATTTGGGAACATACTTTTTATGGAAACACAATTATGGGAACACATTTTTGGTAACAAACTTCTGGGAACACATTTTTTTGGAACACACTTTTTTGGGAACACTCTTTTGGGAACACACTTTTTTTGAAATCATAATTTTTGGGCACTCACTTATGGGAGCACACCTTTTTGGAACACACTTTATTTGTGAACTTACTTTTGGGAACACACGTTTGGGAACACTCTTTTTTGGGAACACACCTTTGGGAACAAACTTTTGGGAACACACTTCTGGGAACACACTTTTTTTGGGAACACAATTTTGGGAACACACTTTTGGGAACACACTTTTTTTGGGAACACAAATTTTGGGAACAAACTTATGCGGGGATCCCACTTTTGGGAACACACTTTTTTGCGAACACACTTTTGGGAAAACACTTTTTTGGGGAAAACACTTTTTTTGGGAACACACTTTTGGGAACAAATTTTTTGGGAACTCACTTTTGGGAACACTTTTTTGGAACACACGTTTGGGAACACACTTTTTTCGGATCACACTTTCGGGAACACACTTTTGGGAACACACTTTTTTTGGGAACACAAATTTTGGGAACAAACTTACGGGAGCACACCTTTTTGGGAACACACTTTTTTTTGGGAACACACTTTTGGGAACACACTTTTGGGAACTCACTTTTGGGAACACACTTTTTTGGAAACTCACTTTTTTGGGAACACACTTTTTTTGGGAACACACTTTTTTTGGGAACACACGTTTGGGAACACACTTTTTTGGGAACACACTTTCGGGAACACACTTTATTTGGGATCGCACGTTTGGGAACACACGTTTGGGAACAGTTTTTTGGGAACACAATTCTGGGAACACACTTTTTTGGGGTTCACACTTATTTTGGGTACACACTTTTTTTGGGTACACACTTTTTTTGGGAACACACGTTTGGGAACACAGTTTTTTGGGAACACACATATTTTGGGAACAAACGTTTGGAACACACTTTTTTGGGGAACACACTTTTTTGGGGAACACACATTTATTGGGAACACACTATTGGGAAGACAATTCTGGGAACACACTTTTTTGGGGTTCACACTTATTTTGGGTACACACTTTTTTCGGGAACACACTTTTGGGAAGACAATTTTTGAGAACACAATTTTGAGAACTCACTTATGGGAGCATACCTTTTTGGAACACACTTTATTTGGGAACGCTCTTTTGGGAACACACGTTTGGGAACACACTTTTTTGGGAACACACTTATTTTGGGAACACTCTTTTGGGAACACTCTTTTTTGGGAAAACTCTTTTGGGAACACACTTTTTTTGGGTACACACTTTTGGGAATACACTTTTGTGGGGAACCCACTTTTGCGAACACACTTTTTTGGGAACACACTTTTGGGAACACACTTTTGGGAACACACTTTTGGGAACACACTTTTTGGGAACACAATTTTTTTGGGAACACACTTTTGGGAACACACTATTTTGGGGAACACACTTTTTTTGGGAACACACTTTTTGCGAACACACGTTTGGGAACACACTTTATTTGGGAACGCACTTTTGGGAACACACGTTTGGGAACACATTTTTTTGGGAACACATATATTTTGGAAACACACTTTTTTGGGGTACACACTTTTTTTGGGAACACACTATTGGGAACACAATTCTGGGAACACACTTTTTTGGGGATCACACTTATTTTGGGAACACACTTTTTTTGGGAACACACCTTTTTGGGAGATACACTTTTGGGAACACAGTTTTTTGGGGAACACACTGTTTTTGGGAACACACTTTTTTGGGGAACACACTTTTGGAACACCATTTTGGGGACACACTTTTGGGGACACACTTTTTTGGGAACACACTTATTTTTGGATCACACTTTTTTTGGGAACACTCTTTTCGGAACACAATTTTGGGAACACACTATTGAGAATACACTTCTGGGAACACACTTTTATGGGGAACACTATTTCTGGGAATATACTTTTGGGAATACACTTTTTTCGGAACACATTTTTGGGAACATACTTTTTGTGGGAACACTCTTTTTTTGGGAACACACTTTTGGAACACACTTTTGGGAACACACCTTTGGGAACACACTTTTTTGGGAACACAATTTTTTGGGAACATACTTTTGGGAACACACTTTTGGGAGCACACTTTTTGGAACACACTTTTGCGAACACACTTTTGGGAACACACTTCTGGGAATATAGTTTTTTTTTTAACACACTTTTTTTGGGAACACACTTTTGGGAACACACTTTTGGGAGCACACTTTTGGGAACACACTTTCTTTGGGAACACACTTTTTTGAGAACACATTGTTGGGAACACACTTTTGGAACACACTTCTTTTGGAACACACTTTTGGGAACACACTTTTTTTGGGAACACACTTTGTTTGGGATCACACTTTTTTGGGGAACATACTTGGGAGCACACTTTTTTGGGAACACACTTTTTTGGGAACACACTTTTGGGAACATACTTTTTTGGCAACACACTTTTGGGAACACACTTTTGGGAACACACTTTTTAGGGAACACACTTATTTTGGGGACACACTATTGGGAACACACTTTTGGGAAAACACTTTTTTCGGAACACACTTTTGGGAACACACTTTTTTTGGGAACACACTTGTTTTGGGAACACACTTCTGCGAACACACTTTTGGGAACACACTTTTTTTCAGAACACACTTTTGTGGACCCACTTTTTTTAGGAACACACTTTTTTGGGAACACACTTTTGGGAAAACACTTTTTTGGGAACACACTTTTGGGAACACATTTTTTTTGGGCACACACTTTTGGGAACACACTTTTTTGGGAACATACTTTTGGGAAAATATTATTTGTGGGAACACACTTGTGGGAACACACTTATTTTAGAACACATTTATTTGGGAACACACTTTTTTGGGATTTTTTTTTTGGGATCACACTTTTGGGAACACACTTCTGGGAACACACTTTTTTGGGAACACACTTTTTTGGGAACACACTTTTGTAACGCAGTTTTGGGAACACACTTTTAGCGACACACTTTTTTTGGGAACACAATTTTTTTGGGAACCCACTTTTTGAAGCACACTTTTTTGGGAACACACTTGTGGGAACACACTTTTTTTGGCAACACACTTTTTTCGGAACACACTTTTTTCGGAACACACTTTTTTGGGAACACACTTTTTTAGGGAACAACCTTTTGGGAACACACTTTTGGGAACACACTTTTTTGGGAACACACTTTTGTGAACATACTTCTGGGAACACACTTTTTTGGGAACACACTTTTTTGGGAACACACTTTTGGGAACTTACTTTTGGGAACACACTATTTTGGGGAGCACATTTTTGGGAACACACATTTTTGGGTATACATTTTTGGGAACATACTTTTTTTGGAATACACTTCCTTTGGGAACACACTTTTGGGAACACACTTTTAGGAACACACATTTGGAAACACAATTTTTTCGGAACACACTTTTGTGGACCCACTTTTTTTGGGAACACACTTTTGGGAACACACTTTTTGGGGAACACACTTTTGGGAACACTTTTTTGGGAACACACTTTTGGGAAAACACTTTTTTGGGAACACACCTTTGGGAACAAACTTTTTTTGGCAACACACTTTTGGGAACACACTTTTTTTCAGAACACACTTTTGTGGACCCACTTTTTTTAGGAACACACTTTTTTGGGAACACACTTTTGGGAAAACACTTTTTTGGGAACACACTTTTGGGAACACATTTTTTTTGGGCACACACTTTTGGGAACACACTTTTTTGGGAACACACTTTTGGGAAAATATTATTTGTGGGAACACACTTGTGGGAACACACTTATTTTAGGAACACATTTATTTGGGAACACACTTTTTTGGGATTTTTTTTTGTGGATCACACTTTTGGGAACACACTTCTGGGAACACACTTTTTTGGGAACACACTTTTTTGGGAACACACTTTTGGAACGCAGTTTTGGGAACACACTTTTAGCGACACACATTTTTTGGGAACACAATTTTTTTGGGAACCCACTTTTTGGAGCACACTTTTTTGGGAACACACTTGTGGGAACACACTTTTTTCGGCAACACACTTTTTTCGGAACACACTTTTTTCGGAACACACTTTTTTGGGAACACACTTTTTTAGGGAACAACCTTTTGGGAACACACTTTTGGGAACAAACGTTTGGGAACACACTTTTTTTGGGAACACATTCTTGGGAACACACATTTGGGAAAACACTTTTTTGGGAACGTACTTTTTTGGGAACTCACTTTCGGGAGCACTTTTTTTGGGGAACACACTTTTGGGAACACACATTTTTTGGGAACACACATTTGGGAACACACTTTTGGGAAAACACTTTTTTGGGAACACACTTTTGGGAACACATTTTTTTGCGGAACACACTTTTGGGAACACACTTTTTTGGGAACACACTTTTGGGAACACACTTTTTTGGGAACATACTTGTGGGAAAATATTATTTGTGGGAACAAACTTATGGGAACACACTTATTTTAGGAACACATTTATTTGGGAACACACTTTTTTGGGAACACACTTTTGGAACGCAGTTTTGGGAACACATTTTTGGCGACACACTTTTTTTGGGAACACACTTTTTTCGGCACACACTTTTTTCGGAACACACTTTTTTTGGGAACACCCTTTTGTGAACACACTTTTGGGAACACACTTTTTTGGGAACACACTTTTGGGAACATACTTTTGGGAACACACTATTTTGGGGAACACATTTTTGGGAACACACTTTTTTTGGGAACACTTTTGGGAACACACTTTTGGGTACACATTTTTGGGAACATACTTTTTTTGGAACACACTTCTTTTGGGAACACACTTTTGGGAACACACATTTAGGAACACACATTTGGAAACACAATTTTTTGGGAACGCACTTTTGGGAACACACTTTATTTCGCAACACACTTTTGTGAACCCACTTTTTTTGGGAACACACTTATTTTGGGAACACACTTGGGAACACACTTTTGTTGGGAACACACTTTTTTGGCAACACACATTTGGGAACACACTTTTTTGGGAACACACTTTTGGGAACACACATTTGGGAACACACTTTTTTTAGATCACACTTTTTATGGGAACTCACTTTTGGGAACACACTTTTGGGAACACACTTTTGGGAACACACATTTGGGAACACACTTTTGGGAACACATTTTTGGGAACACACATTTGGGAAAACACTTTTTTGGGAACGTACTTTTTTGGGAACTCACTTTCGGGAGCACTTTTTTGGGGGGAACACACTTTTGGGAACACACATTTTTTGGGAACACACATTTGGGAACACACTTTTTTGGGAACTCACTTTTTTTGGGAACGCCCTTTTGGGAATACAATTTTGGAACACACTTTTTTTGGGAACACTAATTTTTGGGAACACACTTTTGGGAACACACATTTGGGGGCACACTTTTGGGAACACACTTTTTGCGAACACACTTTTGGCAACACACTTTTTTTGGAACACACTTATTTTGGGAACACACATTTTTGGAAACACATTTTTTTGGGAACACACTTTTCGGAACACACTATTGGGAACACACTTCTGGGACAGTTTTTTTGGAACACATTTATTTTGGTAACACACTTCTGGGAACACACTTTTTGGGGAACACTTTTTTGGGAACACACTTTTGGGAACACACTTCTGGGAACACACTTTTTTGGGAACACACTTTTTTGGGGAACACATTTTTGGGAACACACTTTTGGGAACACACTTTTTTTGGCAACACACTTTTGGGAACACACTTTTTTTCGGAACACACTTTTGTGGACCCACTTTTTTTGGGAACACACTTTTGGGAACACACTTTTGGGAACACACTTTTTGGGGAACACACTTTTGGGAACACTTTTTTGGGAACAAACTTTTTGGAAAAAACTTTTTTGGGAACACACTTTTGGGAACACATTTTTTTGGGGAACACACTTTTGGGAACACACTTCTGGGAACACACTATTTTGGGAACACACTTTTTTTAGATCACACTTTTTTTGGGAACACACTTTTGGGAACATACTTTTGCGAACACAATTTTGGGAACACACTTTTAGGAACACACATTTGGAAACACAATTTTTTGGGAACGCACTTTTTTGGGAACACTCTTTTTGGAACACATTTATTTTGGTAACGCACTTCTGGGACACACTTTTTTGGGAACACACTATATTTCGGAACACACTTTTGTGAACCCACTTTTGGGGAACACACTTTTAGAAACACAATTTTTTGGGGACGCACTTTTTTGGGAAGACTCTTTTTGGAACACATATATTTTGGTAACGCACTTCTGGGAACACACTTTTTTGGGAACACACTTTTGGGAACACACTTTATTTCGGAACACACTTTTGTGAACCCACTTTTGGGGAACACACTTTTAGGAACACACATTTGGAAACACAATTTTTTGGGGAACACACTTTTGGGAACACACTTTTTTTGGCAACACACTTTTGGGAACACACTTTTGGGAACACACTTCTGGGAACACACTTTTTCGGGAACACACTTTTTTGGGGAACACATTTTTGGAACACACTTTTGGGAACACACTTTTTTTGGCAACACACTTTTGGGAACACACTTTTTTTCGGAACACACTTTTGTGGACCCACTTTTTTTGGGAACACACTTTTGGGAACACACTTTTGGGAACACACTTTTTGGGGAACACACTTTTGGGAACACTTTTTTGGGAACAAACTTTTTGGAAAAAACTTTTTTGGGAACACACTTTTGGGAACACATTTTTTTGGGGAACACACTTTTGGGAACACACTTCTGGGAACACACTATTTTGGGAACACACTTTTTTTAGATCACACTTTTTTTGGGAACACACTTTTGGGAACATACTTTTGCGAACACAATTTTGGGAACACACTTTTAGGAACACACATTTGGAAACACAATTTTTTGGGAACGCACTTTTTTGGGAACACTCTTTTTGGAACACATTTATTTTGGTAACGCACTTCTGGGACACACTTTTTTGGGAACACACTATATTTCGGAACACACTTTTGTGAACCCACTTTTGGGGAACACACTTTTAGAAACACAATTTTTTGGGGACGCACTTTTTTGGGAAGACTCTTTTTGGAACACATATATTTTGGTAACGCACTTCTGGGAACACACTTTTTTGGGAACACACTTTTGGGAACACACTTTATTTCGGAACACACTTTTGTGAACCCACTTTTGGGGAACACACTTTTAGGAACACACATTTGGAAACACAATTTTTTGGGGAACACACTTTTGGGAACACACTTTTTTTGGCAACACACTTTTGGGAACACACTTTTGGGAAAACACTTTTTTTCGGAACACACTTTTGTGCAACCACTGTTTGTGGGAACACACTTTTGGGAACACACTTTTGGGAACACACTTTTTGGTAACACACTTTTGGGAACACTTTTTTGGGAACACACT
>NW_027602832.1:0-3050 GCF_053455715.1 Rhinoraja longicauda | reverse complement strand
GGAACACACTTTTGGGAACACACATTTTTTGGGAACACACTTTTGGAACACACTTTTTTAGGAACACACTTTTGGGAACACTCTTTTTTTGGGAACATACTTTTGGGAACACACTTTTGGGAACACACTTTTTGCGATCACACTTTTGGGAACACATTTTTGGGAACACACTTTTGGGTACAGACTTTTTTCGGGAACACACTTATTTTGGGAACATACTTTTTTGGGAACACACTTTTGGGAATACACTTTTTCAGGGAACACATGTATTTTGGGAACACACTTCTTTTGGAACACACTTTTTGGGAACACACTTTTTGGGAACACACTTTTTTGAACACACTTTTTTTGGAACACACTTTTGGGAACACACTTTATTTGGGAACACACTTTTGGGAACACTTTTGGGGACACTTTTTTCGGGAACACACTTATTTTGGGAACATACTTTTTTTGGGAACACACTTTTGGGTACAAGCTTCTTTGGGAACTCATTTATTTTGGGAATACACTTCTTTTGGAACACACTTTTTGGGAACACACTTTTTTGAACACACTTTTTTTGGAACACACTTTTGGGAACACACTTTATTTGGGAACACACTTTTGGGAACACTTTTGGGTACACTTTTTTCGGGAACACACTTATTTTGGGAACATACTTTTTTTGGGAACACACTTTTGGGAACAAGCTTTTTTGGGAACTCATTTATTTTGGGAAGACACTTCTTTTGGAACACACTTTTTGGGAACACTTTTTCTAGGAACACACTTTTGGGAACACACATTTTTTGGGAACACACTTTTGGGAACACACTTTTTTAGGAACACACTTTTGGGAACACTCTTTTTTTGGGAACATACTTTTGGGAACACACTTTTGGGAACACACTTTTTGCGATCACACTTTTGGGAACACATTTTTGGGAACACACTTTTGGGTACAGACTTTTTTCGGGAACACACTTATTTTGGGAACATACTTTTTTGGGAACACACTTTTGGGAATACACTTTTTCAGGGAACACATGTATTTTGGGAACACACTTCTTTTGGAACACACTTTTTGGGAACACACTTTTTGGGAACACACTTTTTTGAACACACTTTTTTTGGAACACACTTTTGGGAACACACTTTATTTGGGAACACACTTTTGGGAACACTTTTGGGGACACTTTTTTCGGGAACACACTTATTTTGGGAACATACTTTTTTTGGGAACACACTTTTGGGTACAAGCTTCTTTGGGAACTCATTTATTTTGGGAATACACTTCTTTTGGAACACACTTTTTGGGAACACACTTTTTTGAACACACTTTTTTTGGAACACACTTTTGGGAACACACTTTATTTGGTAACACACTTTTGGGAACACTTTTGGGTACACTTTTTTCGGGAACACACTTATTTTGGGAACATACTTTTTTTGGGAACACACTTTTGGGAACAAGCTTTTTTGGGAACTCATTTATTTTGGGAAGACACTTCTTTTGGAACACACTTTTTGGGAACACTTTTTCTAGGAACACACTTTTGGGAACACACATTTTTTGGGAACACACTTTTGGGAACACACTTTTTTAGGAACACACTTTTGGGAACACTCTTTTTTTGGGAACATACTTTTGGGAACACACTTTTGGGAACACACTTTTTGCGATCACACTTTTGGGAACACATTTTTGGGAACACACTTTTGGGTACAGACTTTTTTCGGGAACACACTTATTTTGGGAACATACTTTTTTGGGAACACACTTTTGGGAATACACTTTTTCAGGGAACACATGTATTTTGGGAACACACTTCTTTTGGAACACACTTTTTGGGAACACACTTTTTCTGGGAACACACTTTTGAGAACACTTTTTTTGGGAACACAATTTTTGGGGAACACGCTTTTTTGAACACACTTTTTTTGGAACACACTTTTGATAACACACTTTATTTGGGAACACACTTTTGGGAACACACTTTTGGGGACACTTTTTTCGGGAACATACTTATTTTGGGAACATACTTTTTTTGGAAACACACTTTTGGGAACAAGCTTTATTGGGAACTCGTTTATTTTGGGAATACACTTCTTTTGGAACACACTTTTTGGGAACACACTTTTTTGAACACACTTTTTTTGGAACACACTTTTGGGAACACACTTTTTTTGTGAACACAATTTTTGGGGAACACACTTTTTTGAACACACTTTTTTTGGAACACACTTTATTTGGGAACACACTTTTGGGAACACAATTTTGGGGACACTTTTTTCGGGAACACACTTATTTTGGGAACATAGTTTTTTTGGGAACACACTTTTGGGAACAAGCTTTTTTGGGAACTCATTTATTTTGGGAATACACTTCTTTTGGAACACACTTTTTGGGAACACAGTTTTTCTAGGAACACACTTTTGGGAACGCACTTTTTTTGGGAACACACTTTTTTAGGAACACACTTTTGGGAACACTCTTTTTTTGGGAACACACTTTTGGGAACACACTTTTGGGAACACACTTTTTTGTGAACACAATTTTTTTGGGAAAACACTTTTGGGTACACACTTTTGGGAACACACTTTTTGCGATCACACTTTTGGGAACACACTTTTTTTGGGAACACACTTATTTTTGGAACACACTTATTTTTGGAACACACATTTTTGGGAACACACTTTTTTTGGGAACACACTTTTGGGAACACAATTTTGGGAACACACTTTTGGGAACACACTTTTGGGAACACACATTTGGGAAGATACTTTTTTGAGGAACACACTTTTTTGGGGAACACACCTTTGGGAACTCTTTTGGGAACACACTTTTTTAGGAACACACTTTTGGGAACACACTTTTGGGAACACACTTTTTTGTGAACACAATTTTTTTGGAAAAACACTTTTGGGTACACACTTTTGGGAACACACTTTTTGCGATCACACTTTTGGGAACACACTTTTTCTGGGATCACTCTTTTGGGAACACACTTTTCTGGGAACACACTTTTGGGAACACACTTTTTTGGGGAACACAATTTTTGGGGAAC
>NW_027602831.1:0-27000 GCF_053455715.1 Rhinoraja longicauda | reverse complement strand
GTGAGATGGAGGGTGGGGAGTCTGGAGGGAGGGGAGGTTGGAGTCGCAGGAGAGTCGCTGTAAGGAAAAGCCCCCCCTCCCCTCCCCCTCCCCCCATTCCCTTCCCCCCTCCCTCCTCCCCCCTCCCCTTAAGAAGGAATTCAGGGGAGCAAAAATGGGGGCGGAGAAGGGGGTACCTTGATCCTCACGCAGGTCGGGTGGAAGGGCGTTTCCATGGTGAATGACTGAAAGGAACATAGATTAGAAAAGAGAGAGCAGGGAAGACATCGTCTCAGCCACATTCAACCTGACTCTGATCTCCTTGTTGATGTTGGGCTGTTGTATTCAGATGAAGACAACCAGTGGATTGATATAAAGGTGACAGTGGAAGGGGAGATGAGTGACGATGAAGTGATGGAAGCTCTCCGTGCAAAGGTGAGAAAACAGTACGAGGTGGAGGGAGAGAGAGAGAGATGGACTGAACTCCCTCACTGTCTGCCCTCACTGAAGGGAGCAGCTCCCTTACCCTCCATATTTCCTCAGTATTTTCATTCCCCTCGTTCCCTTCTCTCTCCCCTCATCCCCTCCCTAGCCTCCTCCCCTCTCTCCCCCCCTCTCCCCCCTCTGCCTCCCTCTCCTCATTTCCCCTCTCTCTCCACCCCCTCTCACTCTCCCTCCTCTCTCCATCCTCTCTCTTCCCTCCCTCTCCCTCTCCCCCTCTCGCTCTCTCTCTTTTTCCCATTCCCCCCCCCCCCCCCCACTCGCTCCCCCCTCTCTCCCTTCATCCCCACTCTTGCAGTAACTCACCTTTGCTCTTCTCTGGGCTTCAGCTGATGGAGATGCATGATGACCCGGACCTTGAGATTAAGCAGGTGCCGTGAGGGAGGAACCTGCGGTGGACTGACGGGGATCCAGCTGTCAACGCCCCGTCCCTCACAGCCTTGCCTCTCGCTCGCCTTGTGCACAGCGAGTCCATCCTGGGGGTGAGCTGCATTGTTGCTGCTTCCGTCTCTGCAGCAGGGAGTGGGGACGCTTGCTGCTGCTGCTGCTGCTGCGTTTGGGTTTATTATTGTCACGTGTGCTGAGGTACAGTGAAAAGCTTTGTTTTGCATGCTGTATATAAATACTATAATACTAGATATAGATATAATCAGTTCACACTCAAGTACAACGGACAGTGTATAGTTCTCAGCATTGGAGCAAACACGTTCCACAGACAGACTCCAATGTCCACAGTGGGGCAGAGGTGAATCCAACAGTGGCCTAGCTTATGGAAGGACCATTCAGAAGCCTGATAACGGTGGGGAAGATGCTGTTTCTGACTCTGGTGGTGCGCACTTCTATTTAATCTGTTGGGTCGGAGATGGAATGACCTGGTGCGACGTCTTTGATCACGTTGGCTGCTTTTCCGAGGCAGCGTGAAGTGTAGATGGAGTCAATGATGGGAAGTCTGGTCTGTGTGATGGACTGGGCAACATCCACAACTCTGCAATTTCTAACAGTCTTGGGCAGAGCTGTTCCCAAACCAAGCTGTTATTGCAACCCAACAGTTCGCTTTCTATGATACACCTGGAGAAGTTTATAAGAGTCATTGAGGACAGGTCAAATTCCCTGTCTCTGCAACGATTCAACATCACCAAAGACAAGATTTTTAAAATTTAATTTCACTGGGCTTCAATTCTGTGTGAGTGAAGAAAGTCTCTTGGGCTCAGCTGTTTGTGGGAAAGGAGTTCTGCTCTCGCTGGTCAGTGGGGAAAGGTATTTGAGGTAGTGAGGAAGGTGCCCTGGACAGGTAGTGGGAACAGTGGAGGGGAGGGGTGATGGTGACTGGGACCAGAGGAGCTGGTTAGAGAGGGTGGGAGAGGAGCACCAGAGTCCGTGGTGAGGATCGAGTTCTTGCAACCATTCACACTCCAACTCATACTCCCTCCATCTAACACAATTCCATCTCATTTACACTCTGTCCACTGCACACTCACACCATCACCCTCTATCTCTCACACACCCTCCATATAGTTGTAAGAATAACACCAAGTTATTAACTTCAAGCTAAGTTTAATGAGCACGGGGATGCAAAGTTACAGACTAAACCGCAGCTCCTCAACAAGATGACTCCCCAGGGTAACACGCATGCTCAAGGTAACTTCTTGCAGGAACGGGCTGCAAACACTGGACATGGACTGTGAATACAGTGACTGATCTACAACACACCCTCCATCACACACACACACCCTCCATCACACACACACACACCCTCCATCACACGCACACACCCTCCATCACACGCACACACCCTCCATCACACACACCCACCCTCCATCACACACACACACCCTCCATCACACACACACACCCTCCATCACACACACACCCTCCATCACACACACACCCTCCATCTCACACACACCCTCCATCACACACACACCCTCCATCACACACACACCCTCCATCACACACACACACACCCCATCACACACACACCCTCCATCACACACACACCCTCCATCACACACACGCATACCCCTCTATCACACACACACCCTCCATCTCACACACACCCTCCATCACACACACCCTCCACCTCATACCCCCTTCTCCCCACCACCCATCTCCTCTCCCACCTTCCCCTTTCCACACTCATCTGATCTGCAACTTATTTTCTCCTGCAGTGGTGTGTACATGGGACGAGCTGCCAGTGGAATGATTGAGGCGGATACAATAGCAACTAAAAGACGTTTGGACAGTTACGGATAGAAAGTGTTTAGATGGGCTAATTATGGTCAAATGGGGTGAGTTTCGCTGGACATTCCGGTTGGCGTAGACGGGTTGGGCCAAATATTCTGTTTGGGTTCTGTGTTGCTCTACAACACATTATCCACATAGACCCACACGTACACACACTAACCACATACACACAACACACAAATAACTGAGCACAGACATACCGACACTCAGTACAAACAATCCTGACTGCACACAGATACACTATCCACACCCACACACACATTCCTGACCACCCGCAGATGTACTGGAACAACACACACTGTCTCTCTCACTGCTGACCACACACAGACACCGTATAACCTAACACACACACACACACATCACTACTGACCGCACACAGATGTACTGGAACAACACACACTGTCTCTCTCACTGCTGACCACACACAGACACCGTATAACCTAACACACACACACACACATCACTACTGACCGCACACAGATGTACTGGAACAACACACACTGTCTCTCTCACTGCTGACCACACACAGACACAGTATAACCTAACACACACACCTCACTACTGACCGCACACAGATGCACTGTAACCACACACTCTTCGATCGGACACATAAGCACTGACAATGTGCCAATGTGTGTTTGACCACACACATGTGCACACCCATAGACGACAGGAACACTAGTTCTACCACAGATCATCCTCCATCTAGGCCCCTTCTTCCCTCAGTCTCCATCATCTGTCACATCTCCCACCTCACCCACTCGCTCCCTTCCACACTACTTCCCACTGGCTGCTTTCCCAGCGCCCTGCATTCTCTCACCCTCTCCTCCATCACAAACTCCACACATTCTCCCTTTTACCCCAATCTCCTCCTCCCGACTGCACTGCTTGCTCTACAGCTGTACTGGGTCTCCCCACTCCCCCCTCTCATCTACCAGGCCCTGCCTCACCCACCACCTCACTCTCTTCCCTCCCGAACTCTCTCTCCAATCCGCCCTCTGCTTTACCATGCTGATAAGTGTGGCATTGATAGGGTAGACAGTGACATTGACAGGGTAGAAAGTGGCATGGATGGGGTAGACAGTGGCATGGATGGGGTAGACAGTGGCATGGATGGGGTAGACAGTGGCATGGATACGGTAGACTGGCATGGATGGGGTAGGCAGTGACATTGATGGGGTAGGCAGTGATATTGATAGGGTAGACAGTGGCATTGATGGGGTAGACAGTGGCATGGATGGGGTAGACAGTGACATTGATGGGGTAGACAGTGGCATGCATGGGGTAGACAGGCATTGATGGGGTAGACAGTGGCATGGATGGGGTAGACAGTGGCATGGATGGGGTAGACAGTGGCATGGATGGGGTAGACAGTGGCATGGATGGGGTAGACAGTGGCATGGATGGGGTAGACAGTGGCATGGATGGGGTAGACAGTGGCATGGATGGGGTAGACAGTGGCATTGATAGGGTAGACAGTGACATTGATGGGGTAGACAGTAGCATGGATGGGGTAGACAGTGGCATGGCTGGGGTAGACAGTGGCATTGATGGGGTAGACTGGCATTGATAGGGTAGACAGTGACATTGATGGGGTAGACAGTAGCATGGATGCGGTAGACAGTGACATTGATGGGGTAGACAGTGGCATGGATGGGGTAGACAGTGGCATTGATGGGGTAGACAGTGGCATTGATGGGGTAGACAGTGGCATTGATGGGGTAGACAGTGGCATTGATGGGGTAGACAGTGGCATGGCTGGGGTAGACAGTGGCATTGATGGGGTAGACAGGGGCATTGATGGGGTAGACAGTGGCATGGATAGGGTAGACAGTTTCATTGATAGGGTAGACAGTGACATTGATAGGGTAGACAGTGGCATGGATAGGGTAGACAGGCATTGATGGGGCAGACAGGCATTGATGGGGTAGACAGAGGCATTGATGGGGTAGACAGTGGCATTGATGGGGTAGACAGGCATTGATGGGGTAGACAGTGGCATGGCTGGGGTAGACAGTGGCATTGATGGGGTAGACAGTGGCATGGATGGGGTAGACAGTGGCATGGATGGGGTAGACAGAGGCATTTTTTGAGGGTGCAAATAACAGATACTCGGAAACATTGCTTTAAGGATGGTGGGGCAAAGTTTAAAGGAGATGTATGGGAATGTTTTTACACTGAGGTTGGGTTCCTGGAACTGTTGCCAGGGCTGGGTATGGACCCAGATATGGTGGTGGTGCTTAAGAGACTTGAAGTGGGCATAAGGATGTGCAAGGAATTGAGAGGTATGAAATATGTGCCGGCAGATAAGAGTTGGTCTCGGCCTCGTGTTCAGCACGGACGTTGAGGGCCGAAGGGCTTGTTCCTGTGTTGTACTGTTCTATGATGTTCAATTAGACTCTGCTTTCCCAACCTTCGCTGGGGAAGGGAGGGCGCTGGCCTCAGTCAGTGGATTGTGTTGTGGAATCATCCCCAGCGCGGTGACACACTGATGTGGAGCCGTGCCCGTGAGGAAGGAGAGATCATCCCGTGAGCTTCTAACGATGGACGGGGGCCGGAGGAAAGTAGAGTCCGGAGCGGCAGCTCAGACTGCACGGGTTTAAAGGCCGGAATAATGAGACCGTCTGCAACATGTTTTAGTATGAATATTATTTACTGTAAAGCCAATGATTTATATTGCTTTTGTTTAATGTGTGCGCTCAATAAACCTGGAACCGCTTGACAGCAAGTTTCTGAGAGCGTGGTCTTCCTTTATCATCTGAATAATAAGTGGGTGTTCGGTGCCAGAGGAGGGAGGTGAGGCGGGTACAATAACAAGGTGCAGAGATACAACATTACAGCACAGGAACATCAAGGGAATAGATAGGGTGAACGCAAAAAATCTATCCGGATAAGGTAATCAAGAAACAGGGACATAGGTTCAAGGTGAGAGGGGAAAGGTATTCACACAGAACAGTGTAAAACACGGGTAAGGCCACGGTCTGAGAGTTGCGGGCTCCGGGGCTGTGAAGAAGGCAGGTGGGATACTCGCCTTCATGGGCGGCGACGTAGAATGCAACTAGTTCCACGTTGGTACAACTTTAGAAAGTTTGGTCAGACCTCAGCTGGTGCACTACGAGCAGGTCTGGTCACCACACGACTGAGGGAACAGATTCACCAGGATGGTACAGACACAGTGGGTATCAGAAAGAGGGGGAGACAAGGACTGGGATATGCTTCCCTGTGGGGCAGAGGAAACTAATGGGTAACAAACAGGGATTCAATATTACGAGGATGATTGGTGGGACAGATAGCTGTAAACTTCACAAAAGCAACAGTGGCTAAAATAAGAGAACAGGACAGTTTGAAAGGTGGCGATTGGAGGTTTGGAGGACATGTTTATTGTGGAGACATAACATGCGAACAGGCCCTTTGGCCCACCGAGTCTACTCTGACCATCGATTACCATTCACATGAGTTCTGTTAGCCCACTTTCTCATCCACTTCCTACACAAATTGGGACAATTGACACAGGACCTGGAGGAAATCCATGTTCTCACAGGAAACGTGCAAACTCCACACCGATCGCACCCAAGGTCAGGATTGAACCTAGGTCTTTGGCACAGTGAGGTAGAAGCGCTACCAGCTGCACCACAGTGCTGATATGAAGGGAGGTTTTCCCCAGAGACTGGTTGAAATCTGGAACTCACTGGTTTAGGTTTTTGTTCATTATTGTCTTGTGCACAGAGATACAGTGAAAAGCTTTACATTACTTGCTCCCCAATCAGATCTAATAATGTACATGAATGCAATCAAGTCAAATTCAAGTACAAAGGGGAAGATATTTGGTGCAGAATGTAGTTTTCACCATTGTAGGCACCAGTTCTATAGACACAGGCCAATGTTCACAGTGTGATTGAGGTGAATTGGACAATGCATCAGCAGATTGGACCTTCTTCGTTCTCGTCGCCACCGCCACCCGCCCCCCGATCTCTCTTTATTCTACCCATCCCCCCACGCTGTGTTGCTTTCTGTTCTCTCTGCGGCACGCCCTGTCTGACCTCCAGCACCCACTGTGAGCTCCGCACGGCCTCTGGCACCCACCATGGCCCGTCTGCCCTGAGGCACTCATGTGGGCTGGATCGGAGAAGGGAGAAGAAAGAATGATTGGGGTGAGATTAGCCTTTGATTATGTTGGCTGCTTTCCCGAGGCATCGTGAAATGTAGATAGAGTTGATGGTGGGTAGACTGGTCTGGGGATGGACTGGGCTATATCTACTGAGGAGGAGGAGGTTGAGGCAAGGTCTCTCAAAACATTTTAAAGCGTGCAGGTGCATACTTGAATCACCAAGCCGGGGGAGGCAACAGACCAATATTCTGAAATGGGATTACTCCGCATGCGTGAAGCCATTAAATTAGGTTTACAGAGCCCAAAGTATGTGTTGACAAGGATACCGGAGTTAATACCAGGCTCTTGTTGTATCTCAATTCCCAGTGACTTGAGATTCCCTAAAACCCCTAAAATTCTTAAGGGGTTGGAGAGGCTAGATGCGGGAAGATTGTTCTCCATGTTGGGGAAGTCCAGAACCAGGGGTCACAGCTTAAGGATAAGGGGGAAGTCTTTTAGGACCGAGATGAGAAAACATTTCTTCACACAGAGAGTGGTGAGTCTGTGGAATTCTCTGCCACAGAAGGTAGTTGAGGCCAGTTCATTGGCTATATTTAAGAGGGAGTTAGATGTTGCCCTTTTTGCTAAAGGGATCAGGGGGTATGGAGGGAAGGCAGGTACAGGTTACTGAGCTGGATGATCAGCCATGATCATATTGAATGGCGGTGCAGGCTCGAAGGGCCGAATGGCCTACTCATGCACCTACTTTCTATGTTTCTATGTTTCTATGACATCCTCGTCAATCCATATAACCCTCTCCAGCTTAATTACATCCTCCCCATAGCATGGCGTCCAAAACTACACGCAATACTCATCCAACATTGAAGAGTCCAGCAGAGTAATTAACAGGCGCTTTGACCCACAATGTCTGTGCCAAATATGGTGCCAAGCCCAACTCTTAAACGCCTGCAAACAATTAATATCCTTCCTTTCCCTGCATATCCATATGTCCATTCAAAAGTCTCAAACACCATTAACATATGTGCATCCAATGCCATCACTGGCAGTGCATTCCAGGTACCCACCACATTCTGTAAACATCCTGCCCTGCACATGTCCTATAAACGTTTCCCCTCTACTTTAAAGCTCAGTCCAAGTGAGGTTTCACCAACAAGTGTCTTTTAAATGCTGCTGCCATGGATGTCTGAACAGCTCGTTTCATATAGTTCCCCATGAACGTTGCCCCTCAGTTTTCTATTAAATCCTTCCCCCTCACCTTAAAGCTATGTCTTCTTGTTCTTGATTTCCCTACCTGGGTAAAAAAACTGTTTGTTCACCCAATCAATTCCCCTCGTGATTTTATACACTTCCATAATATTACCTCAACCTCCTGCTCTCCAAGGAATCTAATCCTAACCTACCCACCCTCTCCCGATACCTCAGACCCTCGAGAACTGGCACATTGGCATGGCAGAAACAATTACTCCCTCACAGCACCGGAGACCCGGATTTGCGCTCTGCAAGGGATTTGTACGTCTCACTGTAACTGTGTGGGTTTACCCGTTTTCTGAAATATTGCCCAAAATGTACAAGTGTGTAGATGAATTGGGATCTGTAAAATTGCTATTGGAGTGTCGGGAATGGATGTGAAAGTGGGAAAACATGGAACCAGTGAGAACCGGTGATCAATGATTGAATGAACTAGCTAGGCTGAGTGATCCGTTTCCATGCTACATTGCTAAAACTAAAAAATGAATAAAACTGCAACATCCTCCATCTTCTCTGCACCTTTTACACTTGCAACAGGGTGACCAAAATTGAACACAATACACCACTTTGACAAACTCTGCATTGCCCCCCCCCCCCCCCCAAAGCCTTTCTTTTCTGCAATATTCCCCAGGATGAAACACGGTCATTTCAAATGCAATGTACAGAGCGACCTTTAGGCCCAAGTCTACAGAAAGTGGTAACACATAAAGATAAGAAATGTTGCGCCCAACGGGCTTATGACTGGCTCACGGGAGGGGGTATGCGCGGTCTGAATAGACGAGAAACGCCATAAAAGAGCGTGTCGGGCGCCCTTCCAGAACAGAGAACTCCAGTCTCGAACGGTGAACATCAGGATACGATCCGGCCGTGTGCTCTGCTGTGTACACGGGGTTTGCGAGTGCGTATGAGGATAAACGAGTCCATGTGATGGCTCTGGTGGCTCGAGTCAAATGGCCGAGCTTGTGGCGGCCATCCTTCCCTTGTCCAACGACAATACTCCAGTCCGAAAGTATACCAACTCCTGGGCGATTGCCAACGGTACGGCCGAGTGGTACATCTCCAGTGGTACATCTCTTCAGTGCCATTACACTCAATGCAGCCCAGCTTCCACAGCAGAGCAATCACATCAATGCAGCTCAGGACCAGTCCGCTAACATAATGTCAGCTTACTAATCCAGCGCAGTTGCAGCAAGTTCAATTGTACTGTCTCAATGCCTTTAGTTCAGAAAGCCCACACCAATGCAGCTCGGTGCTAAGTGCCACATTGGTCAGTCTGATGCAGCACCAATGCAATTTGTCCACTCCAATGCAGGACATTCATTTCCCAAAGCAGCCCACGGATGTTGATGCAATTTGCCACATCGCAATGCACGACCGCCTCTCCCAGCGTCAACTGGTTGAGCCAACGCAATGCAGCTGCACTGGGGAGGGGGTCCTGCTTCTCCTAAATGTGGCCTAGAGGGACTCTCTCCCATTGTAGCCGTCAAGGCAGCTCAGCTGAATTGATGCATGCCCCCCCCCCCCCCCCCCCCCCAACACCTTACAGACACTGGTCTCTGCAAATCCGCGAATGTTATATTCACCGAACAAGACCCATCCCTTGCACGGTCTTCCCATGATGAGGGGGGGGGGGGGGGGGTAGATTACAGGTCCCAACACCAACAGTCACACATTCACGTGGTCAGGCGATGACGATGAACAACAGCCGTCGCAGCTGCGGCTTGCCTGCAGTCCGTCTGTCTTTTGTGTTTTTTGTTGTTTTTGTCTGAATTGTAGTTTAATATGATGTAGTGTTGTATGTTATGTTTGGGGGGGGGGGGTGGGAGGGAACTGTAACTGTAACATTCTCTCTCCAGAACGGAGACGTGACCTTTGTTCTGTGCCGTGTCTCCGTTCCCGTTGCGGCCACCACCGGCCATGCACCTGGGACCACCTGGGTCTCCGCCTACCACCGGCCATGCACCTGGGACCACCTGGGTCTCCGCCTACCACCGGCCATGCACCTGGGACCGGCGGGCTCCGCCTACCACCGGCCATGCACCTGGGACCACCTGGGTCTCCGCCTACCACCGGCCATGCACCTGGGACCGGCGGGCTCCGCCTACCACCGGCCATGCACCTGGGACCGGCGGGCTCCACCTACCACCGGCCATGCACCTGGGACCGGCGGGCTCCGCCTACCACCGGCCATGCACCTGGGACCGGCGGGCTCCGCCTACCACCGGCCATGCACCTGGGACCACCTGGGTCTCTGGTTCGCAGAGCCCGCGGTCCGGACTCACCACCTGCGGCGCTGGCTGCCTGCGGATGCTGCGGGAGCGGCTGCGACTCGTGTCCGGAGGCTCCGGCGCGGGCCGTGTGGACGTCGGAAGCCCGCAGGCCCCTGGATGGGGGCCGACATCGGGAGCTCCGGCAGCGGCAGAGGCAACGTGTTCGCCCGCCCCGAATCGCGGGGCTTGGGTCGGCCCGCCGCGGACCTTTCACCGTCCGGCGCGGCCTGAAATAGGCCGTGGACCTTTCACCGCCCAGCGGGGGCTTCAATATCGGGAGCCCCGACCGCCCCGACGTGGCAACTCCAACAGCCTGACCGCGGGACAAGACGGCAGGGAAGAGAAAAAGACATTGTGGCCTTCCATCACAGTGAGGAGGGACTGGAGGAGACTCACTGTGATGGATGTTTCTTTTTGTTTGGTGTTAGTTGTGATTGTATGTGTTATTGCATTTTTATTGATTAATCTTATTGGTCTTATTGTTCAACTGCGGGTAATGTTTCATTTTACTACACATTTATGTGTATGTAACAAATAAACCACTATTGACTATTGAGGACGAAAGTGCCAGCCTAAACTCAGAGGCCGTTGGCCGCTGCCGGGTGATGAGCCTGAGATTGGGCGGCAGTTTGTGCAGCCGGCAAGGGACCAGCCAGTCCAAAGCGGTCTCTCGACCCCACCCCACCACCACCACCAGCCAGTCCAAAGCGGTCTCTCGACCCCACCCCACCACCACCACCAGCCAGTCCAAAGCGGTCTCTCGACCCCACCCCACCACCACCAGCCAGTCCAACGCGGTCTCTCGACCCCACCCCACCACCACCACCAGCCAGTCCAAAGCGGTCTCTCGACCCCACCCCACCACCACCAGCCAGTCCAACGCGGTCTCTCGACCCCACCCCACCACCACCAGCCAGTCCAAAGCGGTCTCTCGACCCCTCCCCACCACCACCAGCCAGTCCAACGCGGTCTCTCGACCCCTCCCCACCACCACCAGCCAGTCCAAAGCGGTCTCTCGACCCCTCCCCACCACCACCCCTTCCACCCCTCCCTCCCTCCCACCCACCAGTATATCTGGGAGTGAAGCTCACCGCCACCCCTCCCACCCCTCCCGCCATTATATCTGGGAGTGAAGCTCACCGCCACCCCTCCCTCCCACCCCGCCCACCAGTATATCTGGGAGTGAAGCTCACCGCCACCCCTCCCTCCCTCCCGCCCGCCATTATATCTGGGAGTGAAGCTCACCGCCACCCCTCCCTCCCTCCCGCCCGCCATTATATCTGGGAGTGAAGCTCACCGCCACCCCTCCCTCCCTCCCGCCCGCCATTATATCTGGGAGTGAAGCTCACCGCCACCCCTCCCGCCAGTATATCTGGGAGTGAAGCTCACCGCCACCCCTCCCGCCAGTATATCTGGGAGTGAAGCTCACCGCCACCCCTCCCACCCGCCAGTATATCTGGGAGTGAAGCTCACCGCCCGCCATTATATCTGGGAGTGAAGCTCACCGCCACCCCTCCCACCCCTCCCGCCATTATATCTGGGAGTGAAGCTCACCGCCCGCCATTATATCTGGGAGTGAAGCTCACCGCCACGCTGGGACAATCAATACAAGTGCGGTTCCCATCATGCCGCAGGACAAGACTTCTCGCGCGGTGACGGTTGGAAAAGTAGCGCACGCGCAGAGGGGTCCCCGCGCCGGTTGGAAACACAGCGCCTGCGCCCCGCGGCCAGCTGGAGACAGTGCGCCTGCGCACCGCGTCCCCGCTGCTTCCTCAACCGTCACCGCGCGAGGGCGACGCTCCCGGCTCCGCGCGCGAGAGAGAGAGAGAGTGCGCGTGCGCGGGCGGTTGGGGCGTCCTGAGTTGTGAGGGACCGAGGGGGAGGGGCTGAGTTGTGAGGGACCGAGGGGAGGAGGGGCTGAGTTGTGAGGGACCGAGGGGGGAGGGGCTGAGTTGTGAGGGGTTTAGAGGTAGAGGGGCTGAGTTGTGAGGGGAGGCGAGGAGAGTAAATGGAGAGGAAAGGAGGAGGGACGGGGTAGACTGAGGGGAAGGAATGAGGGTTTGATGGGGAGAGGGGAGGGTCTCACTCAGCCTGAGGGGGAGAGAGAGGGAGGGAGGGACTGTGTTGTGAGGGATAGAGGAGGGGGGTCAGACCTGTGAGAGGCTGAGGAGAAGTGGATCTGAGTCGTGAGAAACCGAGGGGAGGAAGATCTGAGTTGTGAGGGGGGTCGGGGTTGTGAGGGGGGTCGGGGTTGTGAGGGGGGTCGGGGTTGTGAGGGGGGTCGGGGTTGTGAGGGGGGTCTGAGTTGTGAGGGGGGTCTGTGTTGTGAGGGGGGTCTGAGTTGTGAGGGGGGTCTGAGTTGTGAGGGGGGTCGGGGTTGTGAGGGGGGTCGGGGTTGTGAGGGGGGTCTGAGTTGTGAGGGGGGTCTGAGTTGTGAGGGGGGTCGGGGTTGTGAGGGGGGTCGGGGTTGTGAGAGGGGTCGGGGTTGTGAGGGGGGTCTGAGTTGTGAGGGGGGTCTGTGTTGTGAGAGGGGTCGGGGTTGTGAGTGGGGTCGGGGTTGTGAGGGGGGTCGGGGTTGTGAGGGGGGTCTGAGTTGTGAGGGGGGTCGGGGTTGTGAGGGGGGTCTGAGTTGTGAGGGGGGTCGGGGTTGTGAGGGGGGTCGGGGTTGTGAGGGAGGTCGAGGTTGTGAGGGGGGTCGGGGTTGTGAGGGGGGTCGGGGTTGTGAGGGGGGTCTGAGTTGTGAGGGGGGTTGGGGTTGTGAGGGGGGTCTGAGTTGTGAGGGGGGTCTGAGTTGTGAGGGGGGTCGGGGTTGTGAGGGGGGTCGGGGTTGTGAGGGGGGTCGGGGTTGTGAGAGGGGTCGGGGTTGTGAGGGGGGTCGGGGTTGTGAGTGGGGTCGGGGTTGTGAGGGGGGTCGGGGTTATGAGGGGGGTCTGAGTTGTGAGGGGGTCGGGGTTGTGAGGGGGGTCTGAGTTGTGAGGGGGTTGGGGTTGTGAGGGGGGTCTGAGTTGTGAGGGGGGTCGGGGTTGTGAGGGGGGTCGGGGTTGTGAGGGGGGTCGGGGTTGTGAGGGGGGTCGGGGTTGTGAGGGGGGTCGGGGTTGTGAGGGGGGTCGGGGTTGTGAGGGGAGTCTGAGTTGTGAGGAGGGTCTGAGTTGTGAGGAGAGTCTGAGTTGTGAGGAGGGACTGAGTTGTGAGGAGGGACTGAGTTGTGAGGGGCCTGGACGAAGAGGTTCTAAGTTGTGAGGAATTGAGTGGAGGAGGGTCTGAGTTGTGAGGTACCGAGAAAAAGAGGGTCTAAGTGGGATGGAAGTGGGTCTGAGGTGAGATGTTCTGAAGGGAAGTGAGTAGAGACTGAATGGAGAGGAATTGAGAAAGGAAGAGTCAGAGGGGAAGCAATGAGCTTTGAGGGGCAGAGACAAGGTCTGTTGGGCAGTGCGGGAATGGTCTGAATTACGAGGGACTGAGAGGAGGAGTGAGAGGAGGAGGGGCTGAGTTGTGAGGATGGACTGAAGTGTGAGGAGGGTCTGAGTTGTGATGAGGGTCCGAGTTGTGAGGAGGGAATGAGTTGTGAGGGGTGTCTGAGTTGTGAGGAGGGTCTGAATTGTGAGGGCCTGCTGGAAGAGGTTCTAAGTTGTGAGGGATTGAGGAAAGGAGAGTCTGGATTGTGAGTGTCTGAGGAGAAGAGGGTCTATGTGGGAGGGAGGAGGGTTTGAGTTATGTTCTGAAGGAAAGTGAACAGAGTAAATGGAGAAGGGAAGAGTCTGAGGGAAAGGAAGGGGACTATGAGGGGTAGATAGAAGACCTGTAGTGTAGATGTTGAGTGAGGATGGCCCAAGGGGAAGGAAATGAGGATCTGAGTGAGAGACAGTTCTGAGTTTTGAGGGACTGAGAGGACCGACAAGAGAAGGGTCCGAGTTGTGAGGAGGAACTGAGTGTTGAGGAGGGACTGAGTGGTGAGGAGGGACTGAGTTGTGAGGATGGATTGATCTGTGAAGATGGACTGAGCTGTGAGGATGGACTGAACTGTGAGGATGGACTGAGCTGCGAGGATGGACTGAGCTGTGAGAAGTGTTTGAACTGAGGATGGACTGAGCTGTGAGGATGGACTGAGTTGTGAGGATGGACTGAGCTGTGAGAAGAGTTTGAACTGTGAGGATGGACTGAGCTGTGAGGATGGACTGAGCTGTGAGGATGGACTGAGCTGTGAGGATGGACTGAGTTGTGAGGATGGACTGAGCTGCGAGGATGGACTGAGCTGTGAGGATGGACTGAGCTGCGAGGATGGACTGAGCTGTGAGGATGGACAGAGCTGTGAGGATGGACTGAGCTGTGAGGATGGACTGAGCTGTGAGGATGGACTGAGCTGTGAGGATGGACTGAGCTGTGAGGATGGACTGAGTTGTGAGGATGGACTGAGCTGTGAGAAGTGTTTGAACTGTGAGGATGGACTGAGCTGTGAGGATGGACTGAATTGTGAGAAAGGTTGGAATTGTGAGGGACCGAGGGGAGGGGGATCTAAGTTGTGAGGGATTGATGGGAGGAGAGACTGAGTTGAGATGTTCTTTGGGGAAACGAGGAGCATTTGAATTGGGAGGAAGAGGGGCTGAGAGGTGGGAAGCTATCCGAGTGGAAGGGAGGAGGCTATGAGGGGGCGAGAGGAGTGCAGATTGTGAGTGAGGTGAGTTTATGGGGGAGGAGATGAGGATTTAGTTCCGAGGATGGTCTGAGTGATGCTTGGAGGGATGGGAAAGGAGCTGGGGGAAGGAAGGAACATCTAGGGGAAGGTGGGGGATCTAAGACTTGCCATCATTCTGCGATAGATAACAAACAGCAATGGGCCCAGCACCGAATCCTGGGGCACTCCACTAATCATCGGCCTCCAGTCCGAAAAACAACGTTGTACCGTCACCTTCTGCTTCCTTCCATGAAACCAATGTTCTATCCATTGGGCTAGATGTCCTGTGTTCCCAAGCCATGTAGCCTTTCGGAGCAGCCTGCCACACGTACCTTCTCAAACCCCTTGCTCAAATCCGTATATACGCCGTCCTCAGCTCTGTCCTCGACAACCTTTTGCTTAAATCTTCAAAAGCGAACGGCAAACTACAGGGAACTTGATCAATCACCCTGTTTAATTCTCGTTTATATGGAACACTTCAGGATACGTGCCAATCATACAAAGCTCAACTATTCACCTGCAAAGAATAAACTCACTGAAACCGCCAAGTAACTGGAAAAGAAACTTCACATTGGAACTTGTGCAGCTGCTGGCAAATCACTGTGGAGCCCCTGTTTCATTCCGGAAACGTAGTGCTGATAGTATTGCGTTTGAATGCTCGCCCTGAGACCTCATGGATTCCACCAATGTCCTCAGAGTTCCTCCGACATTTGAAAGACTTGGGTGTTTTTCGGTTGATTTGACTGTTTAAGATGTGTCTCTGAGTGGTAGCACCCAGAGGAGCTAATGCGAATGAGGACACGTTGAAACGAATGTTGTCTGCAGATCTTTGATCAATGTCGGGACCTGGGATGGCGGGACTGTCATATGAGGAAAGATTGAAAAGACTAGGCTTGTATTCACTGGAGTTTACAAGGATGAGAGGGGATCTTATGGAGACATATAAAATTATAAAAGGACTGGACAAGCTAGATGCAGGAAAAATGTTCCCGGTGTTGGGGGAGTCCAGAACCAGGTGCCACAGTCTTAGAATAAAGGGGAGGCCATTTAAAACTGAGGTGAGAAGGAATGTTTTTACCCAAAGAGTTGTGAATTTGTGGAATTCTCTGCCATGGAGGGCAGTAGAGGCCAAATGACTGGATGAATTTAAGAAAGAGTTAGATAAGAGCTCTGGGGGGCTAGTGGAATCAAGGGATAAGGGGAGAAGTTGGGCACAGGTTACTGATTGTGGATGATCAGTTATAATCACAATGAATGGCGGTGCTGGCTCAAAGGGCCGAGTGGCCTCCTCCTGCACCTATTTTCTATGTTTATATTGGGGTCGGGGCTGTGAACACATTATGTGACTGTGATTTAGATTTGAGTGAAGCACGCGGTTGAAAAGAAGCCATGGGACGTGACGTGGGTTATCATTGGCGGTAATATTCTAGAAACCAAGTCAGTTGGTGGGAATGCAGGAGAATAAAAGTAAATTAGTGTCAAACGGATTAAATAGGTCGACTGGATGCATCTGATTATTTGCTCTTTGCGAATAACGATTGTTCGCTATCCAAGACAAATAAGAGCAGCAATTAGTTTAAACCAATTCTATTTAAGCCAAACACACGAAAACTGGTGTCTCCGGCATTTGAAGCGTGTTTTCATTGTCATCTACTGGATTGTTCACAGACGGAAGAGAAAATTTAGGTGGTAATAAATTATGACTGTCTCATATGTCAACTACAACAATCAAAAGTGGCAATTGGTGAGGTAAGTCTCTAATTGGGGATTATCAAGTTGGGATAGTGGGCAGGGAGGTCCTGTCACAGCACATTCCATTCGGACATGTTTGTTGGTCTGTACTTGACCACAAGGACAGAGGGCGGTGTCTGCAATGCCCCATCTTTTCATGTTGGCTGCGAAACGACCAGCACCAGTTCGTAGCCTGTCCAGTTGAACCCAGGCCTTCCTGCGGAGGTTGTTGCCTGGAGGGTGTTGTGATCAGGTCTCAAAGTATGGCTGGAGTCCTTCTGGGACAGCTAGTGCTGCATTGCTCACTGCATCCAGACTCTCCATGTATGGGCGCAGAGGCTTCCGTGAGCGCAACCGGCATGAGGCCTCCTTCTCATAAAGGATGTCATGCAGAAAAGGTGGTTAGGCTGAGCAGCTTTCTGATGCAGTCGTCCACAGATGTTATAACGACGGGCTGGTGGTTCAATCCCAGAAATAAATGGTAAATAACTCAGTGGGGTGCTGCGATGCAGCCTGAGATGAGAGCTGCTTTACGTCCTCGTCGTCCACAACCCTCTCAAACTTTCCTATCCATTTACCCGTCTGTCTTTTTAAATTATGTTATAGTAACCACCTGAATATCCTTCTGTGCCACCTCGTTCCACATACCCACCACCCCTTGATTGAAAATACTGTTATGGTTCAGATTAAATCCTTCTCCTTTTAACTTATAATTATGTACTGTGGTTATTGATTTCCCTACCTTAGCTAATAGACTCTGCATTCTCCCTCGATGTATTCCTCATGTTTTTTATACATCTCTGTAAGCACAAGCCACAGCATTCTGCGTTGCTGGGGAATAAACGTCTAAGCCTGCCCCAGCTTTCACGAGACGTTAGGCCCTCAAGTCCTGCCAACATTTTCGTAAATCTTCTCTGTACTCTTTCCATCTTAAGGATATCCTTCCTATAGCAGGCTGAAACAACTGAACGCAGTACTCCAAATACGGCTTCACCAACGGCTTTCAATCAACTTAGAAATATTTGTGAGATAGGATGTCCTACCTAAATAAGCATGCTGATTATCACGTATTATGTATTGTCTATCTAAATGCCTGAATATTTTAGCTTTCAAAATCCCCTCCAGTACTTTGCCTACTAC
This sequence comes from Rhinoraja longicauda, assembly GCF_053455715.1. NCBI lineage: Eukaryota > Metazoa > Chordata > Chondrichthyes > Rajiformes > Arhynchobatidae > Rhinoraja > Rhinoraja longicauda. The sequence goes on along the minus strand of NW_027602831.1, from coordinate 9,107 downwards.
AGATCTTAGGCTCATTGATATACAGTTCCCAAGCTTTTCTTTTCACCCCGTCTTGAACAGAAACACGATATGTGACTCTTCATGCGGCAACACATACGTGTATAATGACGATTCTGATACCTCAGCTGAGTTCCCTGTAAATTATATTTTCTATCTCCCTGCAGTATCTTAGGATGTATCTATCAGGCCCAAGAGATATATTTATGTTGGAAAGTTTAGGACACCCAGGATCTCCTCGACTGTAATACGAACTGACAGCTGCATTAACTGCCCAACTTCCCAAGCCTTGTGTCCTTCACCACAGTAAGAAGAGACGAGATATGGTCATTAAGGACCATGTAACCTCCTGTGGTTTCACAGGTAAACCACTTTGTTTTGTAAGGGACTCTATTGGCCTCTCCAGATAGCCCGTTTCCTTAATGTACTTACAAAATCGCATAATAGTCTCCTTAATTTATGCAGCAGGGGAACAGTCCCTTCATATCAACTTGGCAAAGCCGATCAACCTGTCCCAGCTGCATTGGTCCCACCTGCCCGCATTTGGCCCATATCCCCCTGACAGCCCAAGAGGGTATACCTCTATCTGAATGGTGTCAGGTTAGGAAAAGGGGAACTACAACGAGTCCTGGGTGACCTTGTACATCAGTCACTGAAAGTAAGCATGCAACAACAGGCAGTGAAGAAAGCTAATGGTATGTTGGTCTTCATGAAGAGAGGAGTTGAGTATAGGAGCAAAGAGGTCCTTCTGCAGTTGTACAGGGCCCTAGTGAGACCGCACCTGGAGTAATGTGTGCACATTTCTTCTCCTAATTTGATGAAGGACATTCTTGCTATTGAGGGAGTGCAGCGTAGGTTCACAAGGTTAATTCCTGGGATGGCAGGACTGTTAAATGAAGAAAGAATGGAGCGACTGGGCTTTTATTCACTGAAATTTAGAAGGATGAGAGGGGATCTGAAAGAAACGTATAAAATTATAAAGGGATTGGACACGCTAGGTGCAGGAAACATGTTCCCGATGTTGGGGGAGTCCAGAACCAGGGTCCACAGTTTAAGAATAAGGGGTAGGCCATTTAGAATTGAGATGAGGAAAAACTGTTTCACCCAGAGAGTCGAGAATTTGTGGAATTCTGTGCATCAGAAGGCAGTGGAGGCCGATTCACTGGATGCATTCAAAAGAGAGTTAGATCGAGCTCTTTGGGCTAGCGGAATTAAAGGATATGGGGAGAAGGCAGGAAAGGATACTGATTGTGGATGATCAGCCATGATCACATTGAATGGCGGTGGAGACACAAAGGGCCGAATGGCCTTCTCCTGCACCTACTGTCTCTGTATCTATGACATCGCTGCCAAGAGGAGAAACAATTATGTTCACTGCTTTCTGAGCCTCACCGCCTCATCTGCAAAATCACCCACTTATGTATCATCTGCAAACTTGCTAATCTTGCCGTGTATGCTCACATCCAAATCATTGATGTAGATGAGAAACATTAACGGTTCCAGCAACGAACCTTAATGCACACAGGCTTCCAGACCGAGAAGCAACCTTCCACCATCACCCTCTGCTTCCTTCCATGAAGCTAATTTTCTATCCATTGAGCTATTTCTCATTGGAAACCATTTGGTCTAACTTTCCAGAGCAGCCAACCATGCGGAACCTTGTCCAATGTTTTGCTGAAGTCCATATGTATAACATCTATAGCCCTGCCCTCATCGACATGTTTGGTCACTTTCTCATAAAACTAAATCAGATTTGTGAGACACGACCTCACATGTACAAAACCGTGCTGATTATCCCTAATCAGCCCTTGCCCATCTAAATGCCTGATTATCATATTCCTCACAATACTCAAAAATAAGTTTCCAACTGCAGATGTTAAACTCACTGTTCTATAGTTCCCAGCATTTCCCCTGCATCCCCTTCTTGAACAGAGGCACAACACTTGCCACCCTCCAGTCTTCCGGCACCTCTCTTGGAAAAAGACGACTCGTAAATCTCAACCAGTGGTCGGAACTTCCTCATTGGTTTCCCACAATGCCCTCGGATATATCTAATCAAGCCCTCGAGATTTGTCTCCCTTCATACATGATCGTACCTTCAGCACCTCTTCGGCCATAGCACTGACTGCTCTCAAGCCATTTTCATTAACTGCCCCAAGTTTCTCAGTCCTCCTGTCTTTCTCCTCAGTAAATACAGAGGAGAAATACTCATAGAGGAACTTCCCCATCTCCTGTGGCTCCAGAGTTGGCCGCTTTGATCCCTGAGGGGTCCCACTCTCTCTAGTTACCCATTTCCCACTTATGTATTTATCATATCTCTTGGGATTGTCCTTGATGCTCTCTGCCAGAGCTACCACCTGGCCCCTTTTTGCCCAACTGGTTTCCCTTTTTACTTTGCTCCTTAGTTCCCAAAACTCCTCCAGGGATACACTTGATCCCAGCTGCTTGTACCCATCCCATGCTTTCTTCTTATTTTTGACTAATGCCTCAATTTCTCTTGTCAGCCAAGCTTCCTTACATTTGATTGCCTTGCCCTTCACTTGAACAGGGACGTGCATATCATGAGTTTTTGTCAACACTTTTATAAACATCCCTCTTGGCTGATCTTCCTTTCCACTCAAATAACCTGTTCCATTCAACTTGAGACATTCTCTCATACCCTCAAAGATGGCATTAACTATTGAAACCCTGTCTTTTGCCTGATTCTCTGTATTCACAGCTCTCAGGACCATGATCCTGCAGATCAGCACCATGTCCTAATCTCACGGACCATTTCTGATTTTATCACTTAGGCTATCTACCTGCTAAACAAAACTGCCCTGGAAACCTATTGTTACGGCTTGCTTCTGCCCCACTGAATTAATTTCCACATACCTCAACTCCATCCTATCCCCCCTGGTCTAATCCCTCCCGACCTATGTCCATGACACCCTGCACACCTTTCGTCTCTTCTATGACTTCTGTTTTTCAGGCCTCAACTCCCTCATCTCTAATACCATTAAGTACCATTAGCAAATTTGCAGATGATACTAAGCTGGGGGGTAGTGTGAATTGTGAGGAAGATGCAATAAGGCTGCAGGGTGACTTGGACAGGTTGTGTGAGTGGGCGGATACATGGCAGATGCAGTTTAATGTAGATAAGTGTGAGGTTATTAACTTTGGAAGTAAGAATAGAAAGGCAGATTATTATCTGAATGGTGTCAAGTTAGGAAGAGGGGATGTTCAACGAGATCTGGGTGTCCTAGTGCATCAGTCACTGAAAGGAAGCATGCAGGTACAGCAGGCAGTGAAGAAAGCCAATGGAATGTTGGCCTTCATAACAAGAGGAGTTGAGTATAGGAGCAAAGAAGTCCTTCTACAGTTGTACCGGGCCCTGGTGAGACCGCACCTGGAGTACTGTGTGCAGTTTTGGTCTCCAAATTTGAGGAAGGATATTCTTGCTATTGAGGGCGTGCAGCGTAGGTTCACTAGGTTAATTCCCGGAATGGCGGGACTGTCGTATGTTGAAAGGCTGGAGCAATTAGGCTTGTATACACTGGAATTTAGAAGGATGATAGGGGATCTTATTGAAACATATAAGATAATTAGGGGATTGGACACATTAGAGGCAGGAAACATGTTCCCAATGTTGGGGGAGTCCAGAACAAGGGGCCACAGTTTAAGAATAAGGGGTAGGCCATTTAGAACGGAGATGAGGAAGAACTTTTTCAGTCAGAGAGTGGTGAAGGTGCGGAATTCTCTGCCTCAGAAGGCAGTGGAGGCCAGTTCGTTAGATGCTTTCAAGAGAGAGCTGGATAGAGCTCTTAAGGATAGCAGAGTGAGGGGGTATGGGGAGAAGGCAGGAACGGGGTACTGATTGAGAGTGATCAGCCATAATCGCATTGAATGGGCGGCACGGTAGCGCAGCAGTAGAGTTGCTGCTTTACAGCGAATGCAGCGCCGGAGACTCAGGTTCGATCCTGACTACGGGTGCTGCACTGTAAGGAGTTTATACGTTCTCCCCGTGACCTGCGTGGGTTTTCTCCGAGATCTTCGGTTTCCTCCCACACTCCAAAGACGTACAGGTATGTAGGTTAATTGGCTGGGTAAATGTAAAAATTGACCCTAGTGGGTGTAGGATAGTGTTAATGTACGGGGATCGCTGGGCGGCGCGGACTTGGTGGGCCGAAAAGGCCTGTTTCCGCGCTGTATATATATGATATGATATATGATATGAATGGCGGTGCTGGCTCGAAGGGCTGAATGGCCTACTCCTGCACCTATTGTCTATTGTCAATTGTCTAATATGGATGTTCAGTCACTAAACCTCTCTCCCCCACCAGGAAGGTCTTAAAGCCCTCTGCTTCTTCGTCAACCACAGAACCACTCAATTTCCATCACCAACATTCTTCTCGGCCTAGCAGAGCCAAAGTGCTAAGGGTTTAGATGGAAGCCCTTTCTCTGTGTTCAGCAAATGTCCTCCAGTTGACATATAAGGACCCCCCATTGGGATAGATCAAAGTTTGACTCACTCTTGGAAAATGGGACAGGGGAAGTGATTGAGATGTGATTTGGGGAGCGCTTTAGGACCAGTGACCATCGTTATATTAGTTTTTACATGGTTATGGAAACGGGCAGAACTGGTCCTCACGTTAAAGTTAGAATTGAGCCAAGGCGAACTTCAATGGTTTTGGCAGTAGCCTGCAAACTGTTATTGGAGTGAGTTGTTACACAGATAGTGGTAGGTGCCTGGCATGTGTTGCCAGGGTTGGTGTTGGAGACAGATGCTCTAGCAGCTGCGGCTTACCTGCAGTACGTCTGTCTTTGTGTTTTTATGTTGTTTTTTTGTCTTGATTGTAGTGTAAATGTGATGTAGTTTTTTGGGGTTGTGTACTATGCGGGGGGGGGGGGAGGGGGGTGGCTGGAACTGTAAATGTAAAATTGTCTCTTCCCAACGGAGACGCGACCTTTTGTTTCTGGGCCGTGTCTACGTTCACGCTACGGCCTACCATCGGCCATGCACCTGGAGCTGGCGGCCTCCACCTGGGACTTGCCTGTGGAAGCTCCGGCCGCGGGGATGTCGGAAGCTCGCAGCCCCTGCCCTGGGTGGGGGCCGACATCGGGAGCTCCGACAGCCGCAGCGTCTTTGCCCGCCCCGGATCGCAGTGCTTGAGTCGGCCCGTCGCGGACCATCCACTGTCTAGCGCGGCCTGGAACGTGGCAACTACAACAGCCTGACCATGGGAGAAGACGGCAGGAGAAGAGAAAAAAACATTCTGTCCTTCCATCACAGTGAGGAGGTGACTGGAGGAGACTCACTGTGATGGATGTTTCTTTTTGTTTGATTGTGTGTGTTATTGCTTATTTTTATTGCTCTTATTGTTGGACTGTGGGTAATCTTTCATTTCACTGCACATTTATGAGTATGTGACAAATAAACTTGACTTGATGCTTAAGAGGTTTTTAGATCGATACATGGATGGGAGAATGAAGTGATATGGATCACGTGTAGGCAGACGAGATTAGCTTGTTTGGTATTATGTATGGCGTGTGTGTTGTGTGCTGTTGGGCCCATTCATGCACTACGTTGCTGTACTTCTGTTGAATGTTTGTGACAAAGGAATGTCTGGCAAGTGGACGATCTTTCTGAGTGCAACTGTGAGAGTTTAAGACTTCCATGTTCCTTTTAGAGTGAACGGCAAGGCTGGCAGTACTGGGAAACCCTGGACGGCAAGAGGTACAGATTATTTAATGGTGAAAAAGGAAAGAGGGTATAGGGCACCTCAAGTGCTATGCAGACATTTATGTGAAGAGCCGTAGATCTCCTATGAGAGGGCCTCGTTGAATATTTTGGCTGCTTTACCGTGGAGAAAGATATGAAGACCAGGGAATTCACAAAGGTTAACAGTGATGTTTTGGCGTTAGTCCGCATTGCATTAGAGATGCTGGTTGTCATGTATGAAGGTAAATAGATCTCCAGTGTCTGATCTGGTATAGTCAAAGCACAGAGGGAAGCCGGAGAAGAAAGCCAGCTGAGAGATAGGCATCGTTGTTAGCCAGAGTGAGGTGCCGTAAGATGGTGGATGGCTGATGCTCCTTTATTTAAGTCGGGGGACAAAGGAAAACCTGGGAACTATGATCGAGAAAGCTAACTAATCTGTGGTAGGCAAGTTACTGAGGAGATTCTTAGGGTTAAGAAAATTCAAGCATTTGAAAAGACAGGGATTGAATAGTAACAGCAAGCACAGCTATAGTGTGCAGGAGATCATGTTCCACAAACTTGATTTAGTTTCTGAAGCTGTAAATAGGATAATAATGGTTGGGTAATGTACATTATCTATATGGGCTTCAGCAAGGCATTCAATAAGATGCTGTGTGGAAGATTATTCTGCAAGGTTTGATGGTATGGGTTGGAGGGAATGGATACTATTGAGATATTTAATGGACTTAATATAAGGTAGCAGAGGGTGATGGTGGAAGAATGGTTTTCGGACTGGTGGCCCATGACTATTATATTTCAGGGGTCCGTATTGGGTCCACGTTGGCTGGCAATGTATTAGACATAGTCAGTAAGTTTGCAGATTACAATAAAATAGGTTACATTGTGGACAGCCAAAAGTTTGCCAAGAATTGTACCGGGATCTTGATCAACTGGGTAAGTTTAGCCGAGGAATGACAAATCGAATCCAGACAAATACAAGTTGATGCAATTTGGGTCAAGTCAAACCAGGATAGGATTTTCCGAATGAATGGTAGGAACTAGGGAGTATTGTAGTTTAGTTTAGAGATACTTTGGCCCACCAGGTCCGCGCCGACCAGCGACCCCGCACACTAACTCTATCCTACACACATGAGTTACAATTTCCATATGTGCCGATCTAAAAGCTTCTTGAACTCCACTATCGTATCTACTTGCACCATCTCCCCTGTCAATACGTTCCAGGCCCCGTCACTCTCTGTGTAAAAAAACTTGCCTCAAACATCTCCTTTGTACTTTCCCCCTCTCACTTTATACCTACGCTCTCTAGTGTTAGACACTTCCATCTTGGGAAAAGGTTCTCAATGTCTAACCTACCGATGCCTCTCATAACTATATATACTTCTATCAAATCTTCCCGCAACCTCAGGCATTCCAGAAACAAACAATCTAAGTTTATCCAACCTCTCCCAGTAGTGAAACACTTTAATCCAGGCAGCATTCTAGTAAACTTCCTCTGCACCCTTGTCAAAGTCCCCACATCCTCCCCATAACGGGGAGACTTCCACTGCATACAATACTCCAAATGAGGCTTAACCAAAGTCCTATACAGCAGCATCTTACCCTTCCACTCAATGCCCCTGGCAATAAAGGCAAGCATATCATACGCCATCTTTACTACCCCATCTACTTTTTCTGTCACATTCATCGAGCTATGAACTTGAACTCCACGATCCCTCTGCACATCAATGTTGTTAAGGGACTTACCATGATTGCATCCTCTCCCCTAACATTCAACATCCCATAGGATGGTGGTGGGTGTGTGGGTGATTCTCAGGTATTTCAGGCACAAAGGATGTTCCACTGTTATTAATCCTCCCTCAGTAAATCAGCTCCCAGTCAGGGAGAACCAAAAGGCAGGACACACACAAGAATTAACAGGATTATGTTCCATCGCCATCGCTCTGACAATCTTACCAACTAATCACCATCACCTTGTACTCAAGACAACCCTCCTCAGTGGCAGCACCACCACCAGGTTATGTATCATCTGCAGTTTATTTCCAGTGATCTCCTTGATCAGCAAAGATTTACACAGGATTTACTTTGTGTCTTTATTGTATTACTTTTAATAATATTAGTAAATTAAAGTTGCATTACAGCTAACGGAAACATAGAAATATATTATTCTTGAATAGTTTGTACTGCCAGATGCATCAGAAATATTGAGACATTACAGGAATAGATCATTGAATGTAATGGGCGGCACGGTAGCGCAGCGGTAGAGTTGCTGCTTTACAGCGAATGCAGCGCCGGAGACTCAGGTTCGATCCTGACTACGGGTGCTGCACTGTAAGGAGTTTGTATGTTCTCCCCGTGACCTGCGTGGGTTTTCTCCGAGATCTTCGGTTTCCTCCCACACTCCAAAGACGTACAGGTATGTAGGTTGATTGGCTGGGTAAATGTAAAATATTGTCCCTAGTGGGTGTAGGATAGTGTTAATGTGCGGGGGTCACTGGGCGGCACGGACTTGGAGGGCCGAAAAAGGCCTGTTTCCGGCTGTATATATATATTATATGATATGATATGATAATCAACTGTGTAATTTTCAGAATGAAATATGAACTTTATCAATAAAACACAGAAATTATGATATTCAGATGACAATTAATACAGATATCTCTGACACCATCAGCTTGGATTCCTACCAAACCACCACAACCCAACACAGCCCATTAGCCCACCCTACACATCCATCACCCCGATCCACACACATCGTCCACACGCCCAGCCCATTCACCACACCCCACCCCATACGCCCATCCCACCCCAACCAATACACATCGCTGACACGCCCACTCCACCCCAACCCACACACATCACCCACACGCCCAGCCCATTCACCACACATCACCCCAAAACCCAGCCCACCTTACCCCAACACACACACCCACCCCACCCTACAAAAGTATCCCACCCCTCTCCACCTGCCCGCTCCACCATACTCTCAATCACACGCCTCCCCACCCCACCCTTCCCCAACTGCCCACCCCACCCCACACGTCTACCCTACCCCATCCCACACACCCACCATCTCCCCGCCCATCATCCTATGATGTGTTGGATGATCGCAATCCAGAACCTTCCGGCTCAGTTCCTTCCCCTCTTCTGGCGTTTTCCAGTCTGTGAGCCCTTGGGTTTGACTTGTTCACAGGGCAGCTGCTTCCTCAGCACCTCACGTAACTGTAGACCAGAGCAGTGGATGGAGAGGGTCAGACCGCACTGTGTGGGATCATGGCCCAGAGCTGGAGAGCACAGATCCCATCACTACAGAACCGTCTACAAACACCAGAGATTCCCTCCCCTTAACCAACTCCATCCCCAAACACCAGACCAATCTGTCACTAAACACCAGGAGATTCCCTCCCCTTAA
>NW_027602830.1:0-27000 GCF_053455715.1 Rhinoraja longicauda | reverse complement strand
CGACAGCAGTGCGCCGGCTCCATTCGGTTTCCGTTTTCAACTTCGAGGAGCGGGAGTTTTCATGTTATGCAATAATGTCAATAAGTTAACGACCCGAATCTATATTACCTGATATTATTGTTATTGTTTTGTCATCTAGAAAGGAAGAACTGCAGTTGGTGGTTGATACACAAAAGGATCAGCGGATCAGGAAGCATTCTAGGAGAACATGGATAGGTGACGCTTCGGGTCGAGACACTTCTTCACTCAGACTCCATATTATCTGGAGCGATTGCAATGCAGATACATAACTAAAATAAGAGTAAAGACGTAACTCTACTCAATTTCTGTCTCTTCTCCATCGGTCGGACAGGATATATCTTCTCTCGCCCCTTAGCCCCTTATCTCAATAATATTGGGTACCGTCCCAGGAAATTCTGGTTGATACACGGCACCCTGGTAGATACAGCGTTTCCGTTCGGTAATGTTATGCTCTTTGTTTCTGATATCCTGATGCTATGAAGCGAGTCCTTGACCGAAACTAGTCCTCTCCGTTTCCGTACCTTCCATTCCGTGTGTCAATGGATCCTCAATATATAAAGCGTTGTGCAATTCTCATTCTTCTTTCAGCGACAAGATAAACATTGTTTGGTGTTGACACCAAATCAAATAACGTATGAGAAACTAGCGATATGTTCTTCAACGTTTTCAACAAACTTGGAGATTAGTTTATAAAGAAACGTAATTACTATGGAGGCTAAATATTCCTGTTTCTTTACATATTCCAGTCCATATTTTCCATGCCTTGCGCTTCACATTACAATTTCTCAACGTGGAGAGATATCCGTCCAAAATAGATTAAAATCAGCTATTGCCCTGACCAATAAATCATGGTTCACGAACTCAGAAGTACGACTCAGTGCCACCAGGATGGTTTTCACTGTCTATCCGCGGATCAATCCGTGTCTACCAAGCATAGCCATCAATCACGAAGGCGTTGGTTAAATATGTTCTCTACTTTCCCTTACGGTATCAGTCGCAATAGGCCGCTACGTCCAGGTGGTAATGCACGTGTCCGCCTGAAAACGGCCGCGGGGCTGGCAGAGGTCCAGGTTGAAATTGCGAGCCCCCGTGGGAAGGTCTTTGCGCTTCTACCATAGGGTTTAAAGCTGGAATTGATAGGAATCTTTGATTTTGTGCTGCAAAAATTGCCAGTCACGGGAAACTCACCTCCCAAATCTGTAACGACGCTGAGCAGACGATAGTCCATGGAATGAAAGGTAAAAGAGGACGAAGCACTGCATTTTCATGTAGCCCATTTGGTACAAGGACGCAACCCTTCTCTGTTCAAGCAGGCCATTATTGCAGTAGCGGAAAAGGATGTTTAGTGCGGCTGTAGTGGCATAACTAAAGTGGGAATTATAACTAGGACATAGGGAAGACTTAATACTTCATCAGCACGAGGACCCATTCTAGTGCAGGCACGGCACTCGCACAATAGGTTACATTGATAATGACATGTATCCAAACTTTTTTTAAAAAGAGTAATGTGCTGAATGAGCATCAATAATTTGCTGAAAACCGAAAATATTTTCAGACACATTTCAGTCGTTTTTAATCTCGACAGTCGAGCGCGTCAAGATATATCGAGACAACCAGCTACGATTGACGTACCTGGTATTCCAATTGCTCCAAGAATAGGATAGTAAATACTTTCCGTCCGTAGGATTGCAGTTTTCATAATCGGTGTGGGAACCTGTCCGCTTAGTTCTGTAGCCACATGGATCTTCTGCTTTTAACTTAAGATGTAAACTTTATATTTTTGAGATACCTCAAGGGACCAATCAGCAAGGACGATAGTTGGACCTATTTAGCTCCATTAATTGGACCGTATTTTCCATATGCCTCTCATCACGGTTAAGTTGGTAAGCTGTAAACAGATATTTCATCATTTACATTCGTCAACAACTGACAAATGAGTCAGCCCCCATAAAAGTTATATGATTTTAAGGCATTTTAGATGCATTCAATGTCATTCATCTTGAACGCGCGGTGCCCTTGTTTGTTGCACCAAGTTTTCATTCTGCATTGAAAACAAAAATTCTGTCATGATTCAATAAGAAACAACATCTGCAGCTGGAAGTGCGATATAACAATAATATGATTTTTGAAGACTGTGCTGCAGTCTGAAAATTTGTTTGATATACAGCATAAATGAACACATCAAATAGCAGATAGTGAACGAATGTAGTGGAAATCACATGAATCGTCAACAATTAACCATTTTATATTGTTTTAATAAATATGTAGGGGGTGAATTATTTTTAAGTGAAACTTGGCAAAAGTCAGATGTAATTTCGAGTTGAGAAAGTTTAACCTACATGAGTTCCGTCTCCTGCATTCGTTGTTCGACATATGTCCCCCATCTCCATTTTTGAAACAATACATAGAGGAGGTTTCCTTATTGCTGGGTACACCCGTTCTGTTCCCAATGCCAACTCGAGCTCCCATTTCCGTGTAATTTTAACTTTCGTTCCAAAGTACTAACCTGCCCGACCTCCAGTGTTGTGCATCGCCCGGCGTAACGTGGAAGAGGAATATCTCATATTCAACCCAACAGTATGAACACTTTGGCGCAGCGGTAGAGTTGCTGTCTTGCATCCCCAGCGACCCGCGTTCTATTCTAAATTTAATTATAGCTGATGTCTGTACGGAGTTTGCACGTTCTCCCCGTGACCGCGTGGGATTTTTCCGAGATTTTCGGGTTTCCTCCCACACTCGAAAGACATGCAGGTTTGTTGGTTAATTGGCGTTGTATAAATATAAATTGGCCGTGGTGTGTAGGATAGTGTTAATATGCGGGGATCGCTGATATCTGACTCGGTGGGCCGAAGGGCCTGTTTGCGCGCTGTATCTCTAAAGTAAAGTAAACTAAGCTTTGCTTATGATTCCAGCATCTGAAGCTTCTTTCGTCTCCCCCTTAAAGCCACCCATTCATTTGAGTGTATTGCCGATGAATACGAGTCGATAGATTTTTAGGCGCCACAGTTATCTGTGAAAACTCGCAAACTATGCCGTTTTTAGAAAAGGCCTCAAGGAGATTGAGGCCGATTACTGTCGATAGTCACAACCCTCTCAGCAAATGATTTCAGGGGGCAATTCATTAAACGTTCACAATTCCGCTGCTGTTAGCTAAAGTTGTCAGGCTGAAGGCCATATTGCAGTAGAGACATAGAGGCAGCAATCACAAGCGTCTTGTCCATGTATTGGATGACATCACTACTACTGAGCATATTGATGGCACATATTGGTTCTATTCATTGGTGTTTAGAAGGATGAGAAGGGATCTTTTGAGACGTATAAAATTATAAAAAGACTAGACAAACTAGATGCAGTGCAAATGTTCGCAATGTTGGGGGAGTACAGAAGCAGGGGGCACAATCCAAGAATAAAGGGGAGGCCATTAAAAACTGAAGTGAGAAGAAACTTTTTCTGCCAAAGTTGTGAATTTGTGGAATTCTCTGCCTCAGAAGGCAGTGGAGCCCAATCACTGGATGAATTTAAAAGAGAGTTAGATAGAGCTCAAGGGGCAAGTGGAATCAAGAGATACGGGGAGATGGCAGGCACAGGTTACTGATTGTAGATGATCAGCCATGATCACAGTAAATGGCATGCTGGCTCGAAGGGCCGAATGGCCTGCTCCTGCACATATTTTCTATGTTTCTATGTTTCTATAATACTTTGATTGATATATGTATGTTCACCGGACTCCCTCTGCAATTGTAGGCCTAAATGTCGAAAGGTACCGGTGATCTCCCTCCAAACGCATAACCGCCCTGCCTTGTCATTTCAATGAACAGTCCTGAAAAGTACTCTGGAAAACTTTGAAGATCTCCCCACAAAAATTCAACTTTCGTCCTCCACTGGCAATAATTGTAAATATATTTCCAATTGACAGCATAACTGCAGCTAACAACATCGGGGTCGTGAGAGTGTAATCATTTGTCCCCTGGAATCATTTGCTTAGTGGTTTGTTGCTACCGCCGATCGCTAAAGGATGAGTACGGGCAAATAATTTAGTTAATTCTTGAATATTTAAACGAAGATTCCCGAACACAGCAACAAGGGAGGTAACAGATGCTGAATATGGAGGCATGAATTCACTCAGTGGATGAAGCAGAATTTGTGTAGGCAAAAGGAATAGCAAATGCTTCAGGTCTGGACCTTGCATTCCGATGTAAAGTTGGAAGGAATGTTAAGGCAATCTCCGTGTTATATTGCAGCTTTTATTCTGATTGCTGATGACATTTGGGTCAGACCATTGCTAAGGAGCTGTAAAGCACGGAAACTGAACCAATCGGCCCACTATGTCCATACCGAGCAAGTTGGCATACTGGGCCCGTCCCATTCGCCTGCATGTCCCATATATCCCTCCAAATCATTTCTATCCATATATCTATCCAAAATGTTTGTTTTAATTCGTAAATGTATTCGTTTCTTTTGTTTCCCTCTGGTGGCTCTTTCCAGATACAGCCAACGCTCAGCGTGAAATCTTTCTCGCTGATGTCCATTTTAAATCTCACCCCTCTCATCTCAGACATATGCCTTCTATGTTTGGAATCCTCTTTTGGGAAAATGCCAATCAGCGTTTACACTATCCATACACTCCTGATCTTGTCCACGACATTAAGGCGAGCTCGAAGATTCCTGCACTCCACCGGGAAAAATCCTTGCGTACCCACCCTCTCTCTACAAATCCCAGGTAACATCATAGTAAATCTCTTTAGCGCCATATCCAACTCAATGACATCCTTCCTGTAGCTGGGCGATCGGAACTGCACACTTTACCCGGTTTCATCCAGTCATAGAGTGCTACATCGTGGAAGCAGGTCACTCGGGCTAACTTTCGGAGACCGCTAACATGTCCTAGCTACACCAGTCCCACCTGCTCTTGTTAGGCCCATATGCCTCCAAACCTGTCCTATCCGTGGACCTGTCTAACAGTTTCGTAAACGTTGGGATAGCCCCTGCCTCAACTACATTCTCGTGCGGGCTGTTCCATACCGCCACGCCATTAGTGTGAAAAGGTTACCACTCAGATTCCGATTATACCCATGTCCTCTGGTCTTCGATTCACCTCCTCTGCGCAAGAGATAGTGCATCTACCCGTTCTATTCCTCTCATTATTTTAGACGCCTCTATCAGATACGTCCTCATCCTCGAGCGGTTCATAGGATAGGGCCCCAGTGTACTCGACCTTTCCATATAGCTCATACCCTCTAGTCCCGCAAATTCCTCGTAAATCTTCGCTGTACCATTTGCAGCTTCAGTGTCATCTCGCCAACAACTTATATATCTGTCTTATAATGTGCCAACTTCTCTACTTAATATCCTTCCCACTAAAGATAAGCGTGCCAGGGATCCTCTTCACCAACCTGTTACCTGACTTGCCATTTTTGGGGAACCTGCGCCAGCTATGCCACATCCCTATGTTCTCTGACACGCCATAGGGCTCTACCATTTACTGTGTAAATCCAAGCCCTGGTTTGAAATAATAAAGCGCAACTTCTTGCATTTGGCATTTAAACTCCTTCCGAAATTCATCGTCCCAGGTTCCCAGTTTATCTTGGTCCCCTGTAAAGTTAGGTACCTGCGCATGCGGTCTTCTGTGATGCCAATTTTGGAGTCATTCAAATAATTGTCATGAAAATCTTTAATGTATATATGATACAACAGTGAGCTTAATACTGACCCTTGTAACACAGCACTGTTCACATAACTTGAATTAAAACGAAAATAACTTATCTTTCTAACTTTTGTTTTCAACGATGGAAAACACATCGACCTGGAACGACAAAAGTGTTTCTCTCTCCAGAAATGTTGCATGTGTGTTTGGTTATCCTTATTTTATTTAACTACTCGAAAACGGTGTTTACTTTGACAAATGGAAAAGTACTCACGTTGTCGTCATAGGTATTGAGATCACTACAGTTAATTTCTGTAAACTTGTCCGTTCGAACAATTTTAATTCAGGTCAATTGAGCCGTAACCTAATAATTAAACCCGCTGACAAGGGAGGGGCTGTGGTAGTCTGGCGTGCTGACCTCTACCGCACCGAGGCCAGACGACAACTATCAGACACCTCTTCCTACCTATCCCTGGACCATGGCCCCACCGATAAACACCAGACCTTTATCAGCAGTACCATCACCGACTTCATCACCTCCGGCGATCTACCCCTCAGTGCCTCCAATCTCATAGTTCCCCAGCCCCGCACGGCCCGATTCTACCTCCTACCCAAAATCCACAAACACAACTGTCCCGGCAGACCAATTGTCTCTGCCTGCTCATGCCCCACCGAACTTATCTCTACCTACCTCGACTCCATCCTACCCCCCCTGGTTAAATCCCTCCCCACCTACGTCCCAGACACCTCACACGCTCTCCATCTCCTGGATAACTTCCGGTTCCCAGGCCCCCACTCCCTCATTTTCACCATGGATGTCCAGTCACTCTACACTTCCATCCCCCACAAGGATGGTCTCGAAGCCCTCCGTTTCTTCCTCGACCGTAGAACCAGCCAATCCCCATCGACCAACACTCTCCTCCGCCTAGCAGAGCTGGTTCTTACCCTCAACAACTTCTCCTTTGATTCCTCCCACTTCCTCCAAACCAGAGGCGTAGATATGGGCACTCGCATGGGCCCTAGCTACGCCTGCCTCTTTGTCGGATACGTCGAACAATCCCTGTTCCAGACGTACACTGGCCCCATCCCCGAACTCTACCTCCGCTACATCGACGACTGCATTGGTGCTACCTCTTGCACCCATGCAGATCTCACTGACTTCATACACTTCACCTCCAATTTCCATCCTGCCCTTAAATATACCTGGACTATCTCTGACATCTCCCTCCCGTTTCTGGACCTCACCATCTCCATCACAGGAGAAAAACTAGTGACAAGCCCACCGACTCGCACAGCTATCTGGACTACACTTCTTCCCACCCGGTCCCCTGCAAAAAGTCTATCCCCTACTCCCAATTCCTCCGTCTACGCCGCATCTGCGCCGGGGATGAGGTGTTTCAGACTAGGGCTTCCGAGATGTCCTCGTTCTTCAGAAAACGGGGCTTCCCCTCCTCCATTATAGATGAGGCTCTCACTAGGGTCTCTTCTACATCCCGCAGCTCCGCTCTTGCTCCCCCTCCCCCCACTCGCAACAAGGACTGGATCCCCCTCGTTCTCACCTTCCACCCCACCAGGCAGCGGATCCAACATATCATCCACCAACATTTCCGTCACCTACAACAGGACCCCACCACTGGCCATATCTTCCCATCCCCTCCCCTCTCTGCGTTCCGCAGAGACCGTTCCTTCCGCAACTCCCTGGTCCACTCGTCCCTTCCTACCCAAACCACCCTAACCCCGGGCACTTTCCCTTGCAACCGCACGTGATGCAACACCTGTCCCTTTACCTCCCCCCTCAACTCCATCAAAGGACCCAAACAGTCTTTCCAGGTGAGACAGAGGTTCACCTGCACCTCCTCCAACCTCATCTATTGCATCCGCTGCTCTAGATGTCAACTTATTTATATCGGCGAAACCAAGCGCAGGCTCGGCGATCGCTTCGATGAACACCTACGCTCGGTCCGCATTAATGCAACTGATATCCCGGTGGCCCAGCACTTTAACTCCCCCTCCCATTCCCAGTCTGACCTCTCTGTCATGGGCCTCCTCCAGTGCCATAGTGAGGCCCGCCGGAAATTGGAGGAGCAGCACCTCATATTTCGCCTGGGCAGTTTGCGGCCCGGTGGTATGAACGTCGACTTCTCCAACTTCAGATAGCTCCTCTGTCCCTCCCTTCCCCTCCTCCTTCCCAGATCTCCCTCTATCTTCCTGTCTCCACCTATATCCTTCCTTTGTCCCACCCCCGACATCATCTCTCCCGAGATGCTGCCTGACCTGCTGAGTTACTCCAGCATTTTGTGAATGAGCCGTAACTCATTATGTATAACCTTGGTCAGATATTTCTTGGATTTGAAACAAAAGAGTAGATTCCTTGCTATGCGGAGGCTGAGTGCGGCTTCATAATCGCGCATTGTGGTGTGTGTGTGTGTGTGTGTGTGTGTGTGTGTGTGCATATCTGATACACAATAGATACGTATCTAACGCAGGGATGGAACCCATATAATTTATTTAAATATATTGGCGAAAGCACAAAGAGGACGTTTCATCATATTTTTCAATTCTTCTCTGAAGGTACTTTGCGAGGCACCATAAATGAATGCGTTTGTGCAAGTACTCAAAAATCTTAGTTTGTAGCCAATGATTTCTGCAATGCGGAATGCGCCATTGTCCCCTAACTTCAGTAACTGATTATCTGTAAAATACAGAGAGATGATACAGGCAAAACTGACCGCCCATAATAGAATAAAACTGCCAGATATTGCCAGCAGTAAAATAATTGATTTCCTTCGGTTTTCAATCTCTTGATCAGTCTGCTTCTTGTCGCTCCGTCTCCCTCTGATTTTTTTTCTGACACTGTTTGCGAGTATAATATGCCTGATCGTCATACCGTTGAACACAATAATCAACATAAATGGTAGAAATGGGGTTAAGATGGTTTCCAACCACAAGAACACAGCCCAAAGAGGTAAAACGTAGAAGTTTAATTTCACATGGCAGAACCATGGCACGTTGCCAACTTTTTCAAAGGGTTCAAACAGAAAGTAGACTGGAATATTTTCCAGTACGCACATTAAAGATAACACTGTTATAACCCTCATTGCGTTTGCTTCAGTGCAATATTTTGTGCGTAAAGACTGGTAACAAATCGCAACACATCTATCAAAGGTAAAAGCCACGGTTATCCAGACAGAACAATCCATGAAAACATAGATCAGAGTGATAATAAGGCTGCAAATGGGAGTGTAATTGAGAAAAGAATGTGGGAAGTATGCGTCCCTAGTCTGCTCAAGTATTCCGCTGATAATTAAGTACATTAGATTAGCTGCAGCCATCCATACTAGATATCGGGTGATGCAACGAGAGAGACCACACTTTCCAGAGGATAAGATGGAGATTGTCACCACATTAGCTACAAACAGAAAGAAAATGCATTATAACGTATGCTACTTTACAGGAATAGTCGGTAAATAATTGTTCTATCACAATAGGCATTTTTTTATTCTTCGTTCAACTGTATCTCCAAATCTATCCCATGCATTCAAGAATTTTGACTAATCAAAGCTTTTAAACGCGCCCCTTAATGCAATGAATGTTTTCACGGCTTCCGGATTTCTTAGAACTAACAGATCCTGGGCATGCAATGACTACTCATCTGGAAACCTTGCCGTGTCTGGAAGTGTCTAGTGAACTTTGTGCATAAGTATTCTGGCAAGTACATCCTGAATATGTAGGGTGACCAAATCTGCAGACACAAAAAACAAACGAATTCCGGTGAGACTTAATTTCTCCTAGATGTATTTCCTCTCATAATAAAGGCCAATATTTTATTTGATTTGTCTTAGCATTGGTTTGTCTTTGGTCGCTCAAAAGTAAGTACACAAAGGGATCTTTAAACATCAACACTTCTTATCTCCTCCTATTGAAAACAAGCTACTTCATTCTCTTTTGCGCCACAGATTGTTTCTGCGCATTTTTCGAATTGTTTTCCATTTAGCGTCATCAATTCACGAACTTAGCCAGTCGCTTCTCTGTTACGTCACCAGCTTTCGTTGGACCGGGGGTCGCATTATATCTGAAGAGTTAGGTACAACGTGCCTTGCTCACTCAGCTCAACACGATCAAAAGCCCATCCCGAATCATTGTAAATTATTAATGTATAATTCGTATTGGCTCCAATGGGCGAAATTAGAAACAAGTCTCACGATTTATTCAAATTTGCACGATATGCATCTGTGAGCGTATTAGTCTGCAAATATGTACAACTATGAAACGGCCAAATTGTTTCCCACCTTTCACCATGAAGTGTGCCGACCTAGACAGTGATCAAACTCTTTTGTTGTCACGAAGTGATCAATTAATCGGTTGGCAATCACGAATGGCAGCAAGACTGTTCCGGATACATAAGGTCATAAGGAATAGGAGTGGAATTAGGCCATTCGGTCTATCGAGTCTACTCCGCCATTCAGCCATGGTTGATCTATGTATCCCTCCAAACCCCATTTTCCTGACTTCTCCCCATCACCACTGATACCTGTACGAATCAAAAATATATCTATCTCTGCCTTACAAATATCCACTGACGGCCTCCAGAGCTTTCTGTGGCAAAGAATTCCACAGATAAACCACACTCTGACTAACGATGTAAAATGTATAGAAATGAATGCAACAAAACCGCTTTGAAAATTTTGCGTTCACGAGGTGACGTAAGGCTTGGCTGTCCGCGGAATTATAACAAACGAATTATGAGCTATACTGCGGTTTACAATCACTCATCAAGCTGCTTCGGAATCGGCGAAGCCACACGGACACGCCGTCGGCGGTCTCAGGGTCCTCAGAACCGTGGAACCTGTCCAGTCTTCCAACTATAGGATAGATAATTACACTTGTTGACATTAGAAAGGAGTATGTACATCGTCTTGGAACGACCATTCTTCTACTCTGAGGACAAAATTATGGTTAATTATTTTCGCCTTCAGTTATCCATCTCAAAGTATAAAAGAGTTTATAAACGCAAATACAATTATACCCATAACACAAATGTAATGTGGCTTACCAGGAACGCCGATTGTTACAAGAATAAGATTGTAAATGTTTTCTATTAGTGACTTTGAAGCGAATCCCATTATCAACTAGAATGTTCCTTTCCGTTGGTATGGACCAGACATGTAGAACTCCTGCCTTCACATTTACCTGTTATTTATATATCAGAGAAAACTCTTGGGTTTAACGAGCGGCAGTACGATTGGATCGATTCATCCACGTGATCGCTCTGAGAAGGGAGCGGTTTCCCAGCTGCCAGTGGTAACGCCTATTTTGATACAACGTGCCCCGAATAATTTAGTATGGATTTCTCAGCAAATGTAATTGTATTTCGCGCTTCAAATAATCATGTCGCGTTCCTTTGAACAAAACGTAGAGGAAAAGTGCACTTGTTTATGATTCGTATGCTCTTTCGTCAAACCGAACAATGCGTTGAAAACGTATTCAGATACTGAGGAATACAACACAATTTCGTAATACCGTCTAGATGCGGTTACACTTCCAATGTTTATCATATCATATCATATCATATATATACAGCCGGAAACAGGCCTTTTCGGCCCTCCAAGTCCGTGCCGCCCAGCGATCCTCGTACATTAACACTATCCTACACCCACTAGGGACAATTTATACATTTACCCAGCCAATTAACCTACATACCTGTACGTCTTTGGAGTGTGGGAGGAAACCGAAGATCTCGGAGAAAACCCACGCAGGTCACGGGGAGAACGTACAAACTCCTTACAATGCAGCACCCGTAGTCAGAATCGAAACTGAGTCTCCGGCGCTGCATTCGCTGTAAAGCAGCAACTCTACCGCTGCGCTACCGTACCGTTTAAATCCAACTTGAGGGCGATCGTGCATCGAACCAACTTGAATTGGTATGTGCTAGCTGCAGGTCAATAGGACTATTATAGATAGTCACCGTGGGCGGTGTGGAGGAGCCGGGCCGAATGTTTTATTTCCGTATTGAATAACTCCCACCATTTATGATTCCATATCCGATTTGCAATTACTATGGAAAAGATCGATCAGGTCATTTCGAATGCAACTAATCTGAGTAAATTCAAATCACACATGTTGGGGACGCAGGGGATTGTTGCAAAGCTCTATGAGGCTCGATAAATAAACTACAAAGAAAAACAAGCGGCCGTTTGATTATTTTCTTCATTTCTTCTCTGAAATTGGTTTGAGAAGTACCATAAGTGGAGGTGTTTGTGCAAATCCTTAAAATTTTAACCGAAATATAGTTTCTTGCGCAATGGTGAATGCGTCCATGTAATCAGATTTCATCACTTCATGATCGGTGACACAGAGAGAAATGAAACAGGCAAAATTGATCATCCATAACAGAAGGAAATTGTCAAAAACTGCGAATAATAAAATGATTGATTTATTTCAGTTATCAATTCCTTGATCCGTCTGGCATTCCTCACTTTCCTTTCCCGGATGTTGCTTCTGATTCTATTTGGCCGTAAGATGTGAATTATTGTTAAGGCGGTGAACAGTATGATCAACACAAGTTTCAGAAATGGTGCTAAGTTGGTTTCCAACCACAAGAACGCTGCCCAGATAACTGAAACTAATGTGAGGTTTCTTAGTTTGGTTGGATAAAATAAGTGACTTCGCTTTGTTGTGTGCTATAGACAGAGAGACGAAATCTACAACCACATAGTTCCCAGAACGTGGTGTCACTGGTCGATAGGGTGGTAAAGGCATGTTGGGGACGTAGGGGTTAATTCCCGGAATGGTTGGGCTGTCGTATGTTGAAAGACTGGGGCGACTGGGCTTGTATACGCTGGAACTTAGAAGGATGAG
This sequence comes from Rhinoraja longicauda, assembly GCF_053455715.1. Taxonomy (NCBI): domain Eukaryota; kingdom Metazoa; phylum Chordata; class Chondrichthyes; order Rajiformes; family Arhynchobatidae; genus Rhinoraja; species Rhinoraja longicauda. The sequence continues at coordinate 14,477 of NW_027602830.1, read as the reverse complement.
AGGGGATCTTATTGAAACATATAGGATTGTTAAGGGATTGGACACGTTAGAGGCAGGAAACATGTTCCCATTGATGGGGGAGTCTGGAGTCCAAGGGCCACAGTTTAAGAATAAGGGGTAGGCAATTTAGAACGGAGATGAGGAAAACTTTTTCAGTCAGAGAGTAGTAAATCTGTGGGATTTTCTGCCTCAGAAGGCAGTGGAGGCCAATTCTCTGGATGCTTTCAAGAGAGAGCTAGATAGAACTCTTAAAGATAGCGGAGTCAGGTGGTATAGGCTGAAGGCAGGAAGGGGGTACTGATTATGAATGATCAGCCATGATCTCATTGAACGGCGATGCTGGCTCGAAGGGCTGAATGGCCTACTCCTGCACATATTGTCTATTGTCTATAGTCTACTGTCTATTGTCTATTGTCTAAAGACACAAGAGAAAACAGGTGGTGAAATCTTCAGCAACACTCAAATTGCTGGAGGAATCCCGCGGCTAAGCAACATTTATGGATGGAATGCACAAACGGGACACAACAATTCTGCACGTTGATTGAAATTGGATGGAGACAATGCTAGAAATGAGGGGCTTGGTGCAAAACAAAACCAGGCCAATAACGAGACGATATATTATAGTTGATGGGCGTTGGATGATAGAAGATGAGTGGTGTAAATAACAAATAATAGAGGTGAAAAGGAGACGAAGGTGTCAGATAATGGGAGTTGAGGCGTGAAGTGGAAAGCCGGGCAGAAATGTTTACATGGAAGGGATAGGGGAAAAGAGGAGGCATAAAAGTAAAATGGGATCTCCTGGATGGGACATGCGTGTACGAAAGGGAGTGTAACAGGACGGTGGCTGGGAGGGTACTTCAACGGGGAAATCGTTGCGTACCGGGGGGAGAAGGTGACAAGAGAAAGGGGGTTTTACGTCAAATTGTAGACCTCACTGTTCAAACCTTTGGGTTGTAAGCTACCCAAGAGAAATATGTGGTGCTGTTCCTCCTGTTCGCGTGCAGCTTCGCTCTGGCAAGGATAGGGGAGGTAAAGTTAAATAGGGGAGCACGCGAGATGTCCAGCCGGCCGTGGCAGGCAGTGCGCGGGTGATCAGACAAAGAGTCACCTAGTCTACCTTTGCTCGCATGGATACATGGGAGGTGACAGAGGGAGCAGTGAAGGCTGCCTGCACGAAGGCCTGTGAGCGGTGCAGGAATAGGCGTTACATCTTCTGCGATTACCGCGGGACGTATAGACGGCGGGGCAGTCTGTTCGTGAAGGGATGACGGAACCAAGGATTTGTGTAGGTCATTGTCTGTGCGGAAAGCCGAAAGTGGTGGGGACGGGAAGGTGGGGGGAGGGGGGGTCACTTTGAGGGTTGCGGTAATGTCGAACAATAATATCATTGGTGCGGAGGCTGGTGAGGTAAAGGGTAAGGAATAGAGAAACGCTAACTTTATTCCCTCTGGGGATGGGGAGCGAGAACAGAACTGCAGTAGAGAGTTGACAAGTGAGGAGTCCATGCGTGGCAGCAGAGGGAAAACAGGTGTACTGAATAAAGAAGGTATCTCAGATGGCGCCCTTGAAAGAAGCAGGGTCGGAGAAATTATAGCCAACTTAACCTTGAGACCCAATGGTAGACGTCATTAGACTACCTATCCCTCCTGGCGGAGAGAGGGGTTAAAGGAAAAATAGGCTGTTTGAGGCGATAGAAGTTCAACACAACATCAGAACACGTTGAGATATGGCTGTGGTGGTACAATGTTAATGCTTTGTGCTGCGGACAGGCCGTTCGTCATTGGAGATGAGGATGTCAGAAGGGTTGGCGGAAACCCGATAGGGTTGGTTTCGGGATCAGATTTCAGCACCGAGGAGGGCATTTAGGGGAGGTGCTCGTGGAGGTGATGTATGTATTGGGCCCGGAGCTGTATGAAGGGGCGTGCAGCTGTGGGGAGTAAAGGACGTGGTGTTGTTAGTATATGAGAAATGGCCGCACGATTCAGCGGTGTCGCTATGAAGACCACGGATTTTAATGCAACTGGGTGAGAAATCGCATCAAGAAGTATCAAGTCAGGGAAGCTATTTGACCCGGCAGTTTCGACGACCTGGGTCTGAAGAGACGGTCGAATCAAGCGAGGTTAGCGACCCCGACCAGTGGGCGGCCGGGTAGGCGTGAGGATCCGCCTAACATTTTAATCCGTATGTGTCCACCTTGCAACCTTCGCAGTAGATAACCTCACATTTATCCACATGAAACTGCATCTCCCATGCATCTGCCCACTCGCACAACCTGTCCAAATCATCCTGCATCCTCATAGCATCCTCCTCACAGTTCACACTGCCACCGAGCTTTGTTTCATCCGCAAATTTGCTAATGTTACTTTTAATCCCTTCATCTAAGTCATCAATGTATATTGTAAATAGCTGCAGTTCCAGCACCCCACAAGTCACTGCCTGCCATTCTGAAAGGGACCCGTTAATCCCTATCCTTTGTTTCCTGTTTGCCAACCAATTTTCTATCCATGTCAGTATCCTACCCCCAATACCATGTGCTCTACTTTTGCCCAATAATCTTATACAATCGTTAATATTTATTAGCAGTTTCTTTGGAAATCAATCGTCATGTTTAAAATATCCTCGGTATGTTCTCACATTCTCACATTACTATAATATAGTAACATAACCCGAACAAGCGCTGCACAACAAATAGTTATATCGGCCTTTGAAATATTCTGCAAGTATAATCGAGAAATGAGTGTTAGAAATGTGTTGTGTTAACGTAAGGTAACATAAAGTATCACAACCTTGGGGACCGCCGTCCCAGAAACCATTAATTAACGAATGCCGCTTTTGGGGAACATACACATTTCCACATGGAGAAATGTATTTGAATATCAGATCACACATTTTAACAGATCGTGATAAAATCAAAATTGACATTTTGACATGATTGTTCGTTTGTTGCATTTTTCTATTCCGCATTCTATTTCCGAATAAATCAATAACCTTTTGGATTTCTGGCAGCAATAGTTCAAGAGATGTGTCAAACAGTAATATCATATTATATTTTATATCTATGTTTCGTCAAACTGAAAATACAAGTTAGTGTCAAACGGGTAGCTTCCACGTTCAGGACAATTAAGTATATTCGTTCGCAATTGAAACAACATGCTTGGCGGATTTTGCCCTACTTCCACAACAGGTCCACGCCAATGCCCTCGCCCTGGCCGTGAACTTATGCGTGGAACACATGGATAAGAAGTACACCTACGCCAGACACATATTGACCGACTAGAGCTGTGCTTTCAATACAATTACCCCAACAAACCTGTCTCCAAACGCCTGGAACCTGGAGTCATCACTCCACACTACAACTGCATCCTCGAATTCCTAACCACAGATTACAATTAGAGAGAATAAGTGACAAATCGTCCTTTATGGTATTTCTCAATATTGCTCATGACTGTGGAGCATAATACTAATCCATATCACTCTACATATTTGCATATGATACTACAGTAGTGGGTCCGATATCGAATAGTGACCAGGCGGAATACAGAATGGAGTTTGAGAATCTTGTAATTTGATGCCAAGACAGCAACATCTTCCTCAATGTCAGGAAGACAAAGTCGATGGTGATTGACTTTAGGAAGAAGGGCGGTAGACACACCCCAGTCCACATTGATGATACCGACACACAGGTGGTCGAAAGCTTCCAGTTCCAAGGTATAAATACCACCGGTGATTTGCTCTCCTGCATCGAAGCAATGGCTTGGAAAGCACATTAATGGCACTACCTCCTCAGAATGAGCAATTTCAGTTTGGCTCCAACAACCCTCAACAACGACTACACATACGCCGTGGAAAGCAACTTATCGGGATGCAACACAGCTTGGTTTCGGAACAGCTCAATTCACAATGCAAAAAATTGCAGAGGGTTGCGGACGTAGCCCAGACCATCTCCACAATCAACCAGCCTTCCATCGACTCCATGTGCACTTCACACAGCCTCAGCAAGAAAGCCGACAGAATGAATAACCAATCTCTTCCGAGCACTCTCTCTTTCTTTCTCTGCAATCTAGCAGAAGATAGATAAGTTTGAAAACGCATACGTCCAGATTCAGTAACAATTTATTTCCAGCTGTTATCAGACAACAGAGCGATTGTCTCATCGGGTTGACAGCGGTCCTGAACATACACTACCTCACTTCCGACCTTTCAACTTCCCTTCATCTGAGTTTATGTTATATCTTCAACGTTTTTTATTTGCACTGACTGTTAACTGTTATACACCTCATTATTTATCTTCACACTGTGCGCGGCTTGGTTGATTGATGTTTCGCATTGTTCTTGACTGGATAGCACGGAAACAACAGCTTTTCATTGCATCGCGGTACAAGTGACAGCAATAAACTAAACTGTACTTAACTAAGCTAAAGGACTGCATCTCGTTTCTAATTATTTTTCCGGCAACGAACAAGGTGATGTCTACCAATAATCAGAAGGAGTAATTTTCTGGTCGTGGAATGAAATCATTTCTCTCTGCTGTTTGGACAGGAATGCAACAAACAGTTCGAATCCTCATTTTTCCAGCACTCTGCACGAAGTCAGATCAGCAAATGTGGCTGGATTGCTCAACCAAACGCAAAGCGAACGCGATGCAACATTCGAATCAATTGGACTGCTCCTGAGAAATAGTCAGATTCGGTCATTGATTGCTTGGTTGTATCTGTACCGTATTTATATATCCAAATTAACCCACGCCTGATACGTGGCAGATTCGTTCAATGGCAGTTATCTATTTCGGCATGCCAAGCAGGTTAAGGCGTACATAGAAGAAGTTGACGGAAGTGGCTTACCAGGTACTCCAATTATTACAAGAATAGGATAGTAAATGCGATCTACCAATAATTTTACGGGCAGTCCCATAATCGGTGAGATGCGATGTTTCCAGTTAGTTGCAAAGGCTTGCGAATCGCTTACTTTTATGTCTAGTGTCTCATTTATATCTCAGGTAAACCTCGAGGGCATAATGTGCCATGCTAATTATTGGCAATGTTTATGACATTTGTGATACAGTGTGTCATTAATATTTTAGTACGCATGCTCAATAAAAGTAATGTGAGTTTAAGAGGTTTTATAATATTATTTATGGTAGAATTGCACTCATTTCGATGTACGTGTGGTTACTTGCCGGGAATGGAGAGAAAAGAGTTCCAATGCGGGCAGATGTGATTTGTAAAAACATTGAGAGCCTCTTCTGGGTTGTTTCATGGTCTACGCTCAAAATGCATTGAGGACATTGGACTTGCTCACTGAAACTGCAACGCTAGAATGCTGTTAAACTATATTTTGTTGTCTACTGTTTCTCTATTTGCACTTCTATGGTCCTTTGTTGTACGTTAATACTGCTTAATTGTGTCATGTAAGATTTTTTTAGTGGATGGCACACTGTCAAACATGACATTAACAAACCAAAGCAATTGAATCTTTTTTCCACAGCCGAGAAAATACAGTACAATTGCATAAAGTGTTCCACATGACTTGTGTGGAATAGCGGAACAAAGTCCGTGCAAAATGATTTATAACTATTACGCTTCTGAGCATGTGCATCAAATGGGAGTTCCCCATATTATATCAAAATAAACAAAATATATATTGTTGGACAAGATGCGGAAAGGCTGGCATTCTGTCAATAAATGTAAGTTGGGCTGAAATAATAGGTCGGACAACGGGTTGGATCAGCGACTAAGCTTGCTTGACTTTTAATACAAAAAAACAGAAACACCTTGATAAAACCAATGTTCTATCCTTCAGTCTCAAATAGAAGTGATGGCTAGCCGAAACGACGCGGATGTAGGCGCCAGCTCGCTCCCTCCCGCGTATTCCTACCTAACGTTTAATAATTCAAGACATTTTTGAAGAACTGAGAGGAAATGAAAATTAGAGCCCCTGTGAGATTTTTTTACAGAAGGAAAGTGGCTCACCCTAATTCAGCGAACACTCCTACACAACCTGGGGTGTCTCCATTTGTTGCAGGGACAGGGCGGAATATTCGGGCAAGGAGAAAGGCCACGGTGCCCGTTTTTATTGCCAATGCTACGTCGTGCATTGTTGTGACGGTCCTCGCTCAATTCCCCATTACCCGGACTACAGAATATTCCGTTCCATTTTATGTACCGAGTGATTTCACTTCGATCATCGAGTCCGCAGTTTACAAACAAGCACAAACCACAGCTAACGTGGCACTGGCCGTATTACACTCGCTGTTCAATTCCTTTCAGACTACAAATACAGAAGTTCTGTTCAATATCACCCCTGACTTTACTCAAACTAACTTATGGAAAGTATACCCTAAATCCCGTTAGAATGGTCACGCTCCACGCAGGAAGTTAAAACTCTTGATCACTGCTACACCATACCATTCGCATTCGACAAGGTTCCGCAGCATTCGAGAAGGGTCTCTAGAATTCGGCAAAGTTCCACAAGGTATGCTGCTCTGGGAGGTTAGATGGATCCAAGCAACAAGTAGCTGAATGGATAGAAAATTGACTTCATGGGAGGAAGCAGAGCGTGATGGTGGAAGGTTGTTTTTTGGACTGGAGGCCTATGACCAATGATGTGCCTGAGGGTTCGGAGCTGGGCCCATTGCTGTTTGACATTGATATCATTCGCTTGGATGAGAACGTACTGGCATGATTAGCAAATCTGCAGATGACACAAAATTGGATGGTTTTGTCGATAGTGATGATGATTATCAAATATTTCAGCAGTATCTTCATCAGTTGGCCAAGTGAGCTGAGGAACGATTGTTGGAATTCAATACAGAGAAATGTGAGGTTGCATTTTGAAACGTGCTGGCTTTCCAGAGCCAGCAAATCCTTCCTCAGGTATGATGCCCAAAATTGCTCACAATACTTCAAATGTGGCCTGACCAGCGCCTTATAGATCCTTGGCATTACATCACTGTTCTTCTTTCCTAGCCCTCTTTAAATAAATACTAGCATTGCGTTTGCCATTTAGCAGCGATTCGACTTGCAGAATAACCCTTTGGGAATTCTGCAGAAGTACTCCCAAGTCCCTTTGCACCTCCGATGTCTAGATCCTCTCCCCATTTAGAAAATAGTCTACGCCTTTATTCCTACTTCCAAAAGGCTTGACTCCACACTTTGGAACACAATAGTCCATCTGCCACACCTCTGCCCACTCTCGCAACTTGTCCAAGTCCTTCTTCAGAGTCCCTGCTTTCTCGACACAACCTGCCCCTCCACCTATTTTCGTAGCATCCGCAAACCTGACCCTAAAGACTTTAATTTCCTCATCCAAATCATTAATATATATTGTAAAGAGTAGAGGCCCCAGCAACGACGTCCTGCGGAACTCCGTCAGTTAATGGCAACCGACCAGAAAAAGTCCCCTTTATTGCCACCATTTGCCTTCTGCCATCCAGCCAACCTACAATCCATGCTCGTATCTGCCCTTTGATACCATGGGATCTCATGTTCCTTAGTAGCCTCGCGTGTGGCACCTTATTAAAGGCTTTCTGAAAATCTAGGTAAGCAACATCCACTGACGCTCCTTTCTCTATCCGACTATTTAGTTCTCCAAAGAATTCCAACAGATTCCTCAGGCAAGACCTCCCCTTCACAAAACTGTGATCATTTCGCCCTATTTGATCATGAAATTCGAAGAACTCTAAATTCTAAGAATGCTAAGAATTCAAAGAAAAATGGCGGCACTGTGGAGCAGCGGTAGAGTCGTTGCCTTACAGGGCTTGCAGCGCCAGAGACCCGGGTTCGATCCTGACCAGGGGTGCTGCCTTTACGGAGTTTCCACGTTCTCTCCGTGACCTCGTGGGTTGTCTACGAGATATTCGGTTTCCTCCCACACTCCAAAGACGTACAGGTTAGTAGGTTAATTGGCTTGGGTTTGTATATTTGGTATAAGTGTAAATTGTCCTTTTTGTGTGTTTAATATGGTGTTAGTGTACGGGGATCGCTGGTCGGTGCGGACTCGGTTGGCCGAAGGGCCTGTTTTCGCGCTTTATCTCTAAACTAAACTAAACTAAACTCCGTAACCTCTTCGTTTGTAATGGACTCTAAAATCTTACCAACCACTGAAGTCTGAGTAACCGGCCTGTAGTTCCCATTCTTCCGTTTTGCTCCTTTCTGGTACAGCGTGGTAACATTGGCAATTTTCCAATCGTCTCTAGAACCGCTCTTTACTCGAGCGATTCTTGAAATATCACTATAAACGGCTCCACAATCTCTAAGGCGGTCTTTTTCATGACCCTAGTGTGCAGTCATTCCGGTCCAGGTGACTTATCCACCTTCAACCCTTTCAGCTTCCCAAGCACCTTCTCCATAGTAATAGCCTCTCCACTAACTTCCACTCCCCAACAGATGAGTCTGGTCATCTGTTAAGGCTACTTATGTCAGCTTACCGGTAGAGAATGTCGCACGAGCCACCAATGCAATGTGTCGGTCGACTGGAAGATGTTAAATACCATTTCACCTAACCTCACTAACTACATCCCAGTCGTTCCAGTTTCCTCCAGAATTGCCTTGTCAACTGCATGCCAAGGACGCTAATTTGGGTCTAACTTAAGGAAAACACCAGAGATGATTATTGTCTGCTTATGTCCAGATCCGATGATATTAAGATCGGTGTACACACACTGGACAAGAAGACGAACATCTCCGAACGGATGCCTAAATAAGATGCCCTATTCAACCTATCGGATGCCAGGGGACTAAAGTTCCACCTTGCGCATTTGTCCACCCCTCCCCTCATGTTTGCCCTTACAACGCGACAGAAGTCAATTCTGCTTTTACAAGGGAAAACTCCGCGAAAAAAATTACAAACGTTTGCATAAAATACAAAGAACATACACAGGTATCTATTACAATCGCCGATAGTTAATCCGACTAGTACATTTGACGGAGATAACTAAAACAAGTGGCAGTGCAAAAAAAGCTTTTGGAACTCAAATGGGACTTCTATGTGAACTGTGCTCTCTACTTGCATCACGAAAGTTTGCCAATAGTGTGTAATTGGATATTTGTAATTCCAGGATATGAATAAATTATGGGTGGGAATGGGATGTGTAAACGGAAGAGGAATTGCAGCGACTAGATTTATTTCTCATTCATTTTCCGTCGAACGGGGAATCAATAATGATCTTCATTAAACGTGTTCCTTAGTTTATCCTTCTTGAATCGGGACTAAGGTCCCACATAGGAGATTAGTGGGCAAAATTAGAGCACATGGTATTGGGGGTAGGGTACTGACATGGATAGAAAATTGATTGGCAAACAGGAAACAAAGAGTAGGGATTAACGGGTCCCTTTCAGAATGGCAGGCAGTGACTTGTGGGGTGCTGGAACTGCAGCTATTTACAATATACATTGATGACTTAGATGAAGGGATTAAAAGTAACATTAGCAAATTTGCGGATGAAACAAAGCTGGGTGGCAGTGTGAACTGTGAGGAGGATGATATGAGGATGCAGGATGATTTGGACAGGTTGTGTGAGTGGGTAGATGCATGGGAGATGCAGTTTCATGTGGATAAATGTGAGGTTATCTACTGCGAAGGTTGCAAGGTGGACACATAAGGATTAAAATGTTGGGCGGATCCTCACGCCTACCCGGCCGCTCACTGGTCGGGGTCGCCAACCTCGCTTGATTCGACCGTCTCTTCAGACCCAGGTCGTCGAAACTGCCGGGTCAAATAGCTTCCCTGACTTGATACTTCTTGATGCGATTTCTCCCCCAGTTGCATTAAAATCCGTGGTCTTCATAGCGACACCGCTGAATCGTGCGGCCATTTCTCATATACTAACAACACCACGTCCTTTACTCCCCACAGCTGCACGCCGCTTCATACAGCTCCGGGCCCAATACATACATCGCCTCCACGAGCACCTCCCCTAAATGCCCTCCTCGGTGCTGAAATCTGATCCCGAAACCAACCCTATCGGGTTTTCGCCAACCCTTCTGACATCCTCATCTCCAATGACGAACGGTCTGTCCGCAGCACAAAGCATTAACATTGTACCACCAAGGCCATATCTCAACGTGTTCTGATGTTGCGTTGAACTTCTATCGCCTCAAACAGCCTATTTTTCCTTTAACCCCTCTCTCCGCCAGGAGGGATAAGTAGTCTAATGACGTCTACCATTGGGTCTCAAGGTTAAGTTGGCTATAATTTCTCCGACCCTGCTTCTTTCAAGGGCGCCATCTGAGATACCTTCTTTATTCAGTACACCTGTTTCCCCTCTGCTGCCACGCATGGACTCCTCACATGTCAACTCTCTACTGCAGTTCTGTTCTCGCTCCCCATCCCCAGACGGAATAAAGTTAACGTTTCTCTATTCCTTACCCTTTACCTCACCAGCCTCCGCACCAAAGATATTATTGTTCGACATTACCGCAACCCTCAAAGTGCCCCCCCCCCCCCTCCCCCCACCTTCCCGTCCCCACCACTTTCGGCTTACCGCACAGACAATGAACTCCACAAATCCTTGGTTCCTTCATCCCTTCACGAACAGATTGCCCCGCCGTCTATACATTCCCCGGTAGTCGCAGAAGATGTAACGCCTATTCCTGCACCGCTCACTGGCCTTCGTGCAGGCAGCCTTCACTGCTCCCTCTGTCCCCTCCCATGTATCCATGCGAGCAAAGGTAGACTAGGTGACTCTTTGTCCGATCACCCGCGCACTGCCTGCCACGGCCGGCTGGACATCTCGCGTGCTCCCCTATTTAACTTTACCTCCCCTATCCTTGCCGGAGCGAAGCTGCACGCGAACAGGAGGAACAGCACCACATATTTCTCTTGGGTAGCTTACAACCCAAAGGTTTGAACAGTGAGGTCTACAATTTGACGTAAAACCCCCTTTCTCTTGTCACCTTCTCCCCCCGGTACGCAACGATTTCCCCGTTGAAGTACCCTCCCAGCCACCGTCCTGTTACACTCCCTTTCGTACACGCATGTCCCATCCAGGAGATCCCATTTTACTTTTACGTCTCCTCTTTTCCGCTATCCCTTCCATGTAAACATTTCTGCCCGGCTTTCCACTTCACTCCTCAACTCCCATTATCTGACACCTTCGTCTCCTTTTCACCTCTATTATTTGTTATTTACACCACTCATCTTCTATCATCACAACGCCCATCAACTATAATATATCGTCTCATTATTGGCCTGGTTTTGTTTTGCACCAAGCCCCTCATTTCTAGCATTGTCTCCATCTAATTTCAATCAACGTGCAGAAGTGTTGTGTCCCGTTTGTGCATTCCATCCATAAATGTTGCTTAGCCGCGGGATTCCTCCAGCAATTAGAGTGTTGCTGAAGATTTCACCACCTGTTTTCTCTTGTGTCTTTGGACAATAGACAATAGACAGTAGACTATAGACAATAGACAATATGTGCAAGAGTAGGCCATTCAGCCCTTCGAGCCAGCATCGCCGTTCAATGAGATCATGGCTGATCATTCATAATCAGTACCCCGTTCCTGCCTTCAGCCTATACCACCTGACTCCGCTATCTTTAAGAGTTCTATCTAGCTCTCTCTTGAAAGCATCCAGAGAATTGGCCTCCACTGCCTTCTGAGGCAGAAAATTCCACAGATTTACAACTCTCTGACTGAAAAAGTTTTCCTCATCTCCGTTCTAAATTGCCTACCCCTTATTCTTAAACTGTGGCCCTTGGACTCCAGACTCCCCCATCAATGGGAACATGTTTCCTGCCTCTAACGTGTCCAATCCCTTAACAATCCTATATGTTTCAATAAGATCCCCTCTCATCCTTCTAAGTTCCAGCGTATACAAGCCCAGTCGCCCCAGTCTTTCAACATACGACAGCCCAACCATTCCGGGAATTAACCCCTACGTCCCCAACATGCCTTTACCACCCTATCGACCAGTGACACCACGTTCTGGGAACTATGTGGTTGTAGATTTCGTCTCTCTGTCTATAGCACACAACAAAGCGAAGTCACTTATTTTATCCAACCAAACTAAGAAACCTCACATTAGTTTCAGTTATCTGGGCAGCGTTCTTGTGGTTGGAAACCAACTTAGCACCATTTCTGAAACTTGTGTTGATCATACTGTTCACCGCCTTAACAATAATTCACATCTTACGGCCAAATAGAATCAGAAGCAACATCCGGGAAAGGAAAGTGAGGAATGCCAGACGGATCAAGGAATTGATAACTGAAATAAATCAATCATTTTATTATTCGCAGTTTTTGACAATTTCCTTCTGTTATGGATGATCAATTTTGCCTGTTTCATTTCTCTCTGTGTCACCGATCATGAAGTGATGAAATCTGATTACATGGACGCATTCACCATTGCGCAAGAAACTATATTTCGGTTAAAATTTTAAGGATTTGCACAAACACCTCCACTTATGGTACTTCTCAAACCAATTTCAGAGAAGAAATGAAGAAAATAATCAAACGGCCGCTTGTTTTTCTTTGTAGTTTATTTATCGAGCCTCATAGAGCTTTGCAACAATCCCCTGCGTCCCCAACATGTGTGATTTGAATTTACTCAGATTAGTTGCATTCGAAATGACCTGATCGATCTTTTCCATAGTAATTGCAAATCGGATATGGAATCATAAATGGTGGGAGTTATTCAATACGGAAATAAAACATTCGGCCCGGCTCCTCCACACCGCCCACGGTGACTATCTATAATAGTCCTATTGACCTGCAGCTAGCACATACCAATTCAAGTTGGTTCGATGCACGATCGCCCTCAAGTTGGATTTAAACGGTACGGTAGCGCAGCGGTAGAGTTGCTGCTTTACAGCGAATGCAGCGCCGGAGACTCAGTTTCGATTCTGACTACGGGTGCTGCATTGTAAGGAGTTTGTACGTTCTCCCCGTGACCTGCGTGGGTTTTCTCCGAGATCTTCGGTTTCCTCCCACACTCCAAAGACGTACAGGTATGTAGGTTAATTGGCTGGGTAAATGTATAAATTGTCCCTAGTGGGTGTAGGATAGTGTTAATGTACGAGGATCGCTGGGCGGCACGGACTTGGAGGGCCGAAAAGGCCTGTTTCCGGCTGTATATATATGATATGATATGATATGATAAACATTGGAAGTGTAACCGCATCTAGACGGTATTACGAAATTGTGTTGTATTCCTCAGTATCTGAATACGTTTTCAACGCATTGTTCGGTTTGACGAAAGAGCATACGAATCATAAACACGTGCACTTTTCCTCTACGTTTTGTTCAAAGGAACGCGACATGATTATTTGAAGCGCGAAATACAATTACATTTGCTGAGAAATCCATACTAAATTATTCGGGGCACGTTGTATCAAAATAGGCGTTACCACTGGCAGCTGGGAAACCGCTCCCTTCTCAGAGCGATCACGTGGATGAATCGATCCAATCGTACTGCCGCTCGTTAAACCCAAGAGTTTTCTCTGATATATAAATAACAGGTAAATGTGAAGGCAGGAGTTCTACATGTCTGGTCCATACCAACGGAAAGGTACATTCTAGTTGATAATGGGATTCGCTTCAAAGTCACTAATAGAAAACATTTACAATCTTATTCTTGTAACAATCGGCGTTCCTGGTAAGCCACATTACATTTGTGTTATGGGTATAATTGTATTTGCGTTTATAAACTCTTTTATACTTTGAGATGGATAACTGAAGGCGAAAATAATTTAAAATAATTTTGTCCTCAGAGTAGAAGAATGGTCGTTCCAAGACGATGTACATACTCCTTTCTAATGTCAACAAGTGTAATTATCTATCCTATAGTTGGAAGACTGGACGGGTTCCACGGCTCTGAGGACCCTGAGACCGCCGACGGCGTGTCCGTGTGGCTTCGCCGATTCCGAAGCAGCTTGATGGGTGATTGTAAACCGCAGTATAGCTCATAATTCGTTTGTTATAATTCCGCGGACAGCCAAGCCTTACGTCACCTCGTGAACGCAAAATTTTCAAAGCGGTTTTGTTGCATTCATTTCTATACATTTTACATCGTTAGTCAGAGTGTGATTTATCTGTGGAATTCTTTGCCACAGAAAGCTATGGAGGCCGTCAGTGGATATTTGTAAGGCAGAGATAGATATATTTTTGATTCGTACTGGTATCAGTGGTGATGGGGAGAAGTCAGGAAAATGGGGTTTGGAGGGATACATCGATCAACCATGGCTGAATGGCGGAGTAGACTCGATAGACCGAATGGCCTAATTCCACTCCTATTCCTTATGACCTTATGTATCCGGAACAGTCTTGCTGCCATTCATGATTGCCAACCGATTAATTGATCACTTCGTGACAACAAAAGATTTTGATCACTGTCTAGGTCGGCACACTTCATGGTGAAAGGTGGGAAACGATTTGGCCGTTTCATAGTTGTACATATTTGCAGACCAATACGCTCACAGATGCATATCGTGCAAATTTGAATAAATCGTGAGACTTGTTTCTAATTTCGCCCATTGGAGCCAA